>NW_027281328.1:0-249598 GCF_046629955.1 Centroberyx affinis
GTTTGTGTGTAGGTTTGTGTGTGTTTAGGTGGGTGTGTTGCTATGCGAGATAATACATAATACATAATCCTCACTCTAGCCACAGTCATGAAGGAGAATGTATGTGTGTGTGTGTGTGTGTGTGTGTGTGTGTGTTTGTGTATGTAAAGAGTTAAACATCTGGCCATATAAGTGCATTTTCAAACACAAGTGCTTTTCCCTGCTATTCTCTTCCCCCTGGATCTGGCTTATTACTGGAATCAGTGCACAGGCTAACTAAGTAAAATGAATTAGTGGCTCCGAAGAGCTCTTGTGGTTATTAAGAGTGTGCGGTCTTCCGGCCATTCTCCCCTTCCCCTCTCTTTCTCTCTCTCTGGTCTTGACTCCCAATCACTTGATTTTCTCCGCTTGGCTGAGAAAACGAGCCCTCGGCCCGGTCTTAGTTCCTCATGTTCGGCGCCGCGATCTCTCTGGCGGTGTGACAGGACGGGTGAATATCAGAGCGCACGCACACACACACACACACACACACACAGACACACAGACACACAGACACACACGCGCTGTCAACCGTCTGAAATCGTCTGCTTTGGCTTCCAGACATCGAAACTCTCCCCCCCCCACCTACAGGTCCACACACACACACACACACACACATTATGAACACCCCTTCACAATAACATACACTCCAAAAAAAGAACAAAACGACACTTCCCGCCTGACGTTTTCGACGGCGAACACACACACAGCTGACAGCCAGACAAGACGTCTCAAAACGGGATCAAAAGGTTGCGAACAGATGCTAAAATGTCCCGGAGAAAAGTTTCCCGCCTCGACGGGAAGCGATTGAAATGTCAAAACGGGTTATTCTCACCTCTCCCTTTCTCTCGGCGGGGAGAGAAAATAGTTGAGGAAACACCGAAGTGCTTGTTATGTGTTGCAAGCGGATGTGTGATTTCTTTGAGTCTATTTTGTGCCACCTCACACACACACACACACATTCACACACAAACATGCACGCAATGTCAAGCCCTCAGGATTATTGTCACATTTACATATTCAAGCTAAATAGGGAAAGCCAATGCAGGTTCAGAAATCATTCATTCAGACACTGATGCCTATGAAATGTCCTGGGTCAAATTAGTATGTAAGCTATTGGGGTGTATGTTCATGTGTGTGTTTAAGTGTGTGTCAACGGTGTGTGTGTGTGTGTGTGTGTGAGGCGCTCGGTGTTCAGTTGCATGTTTCGATGTGGGAGGTGTTGTTGTCAAGCCTGCTGCAGCCAATCTTCTCATCACACCAGGGACTCGAAACACTGTGTTTATGTGTGTGTGTGTGTGTGTGTGTGTGTGTGTTGCGTGTGTGTGTGTTGCGTAGGAGGTTGTGGGCGGAGTGAAAAGAGCATCTTCTATGAGCGCTCAATTGATTACCAAACTGATCGCAATCCAGACGCAGTCGTGCGGAAGAGCAGGCGAGCCTCAGCGAAGTCCTACAAGATGGGAGGTCAAAGTGTGTGTGTGTGTGTGTGGGGGGGGGGGGGGGAACAAGGCTGAGATGTCCATTCCAAGCACACACACACACATACACACACACACACACACACACACACATACATACATACATACATGCATGTACTCACACACAGAGGGAGGCTAATTAAATGGTGAGCAAATAGCACGTTGTCACTCTCAAGTCCATCTGTTGTTGGAACGACCCCTTTATTCTGACAGCATGTGTGTGAGCATACTGGCGTGTGTATGTGTGTGTGTGTGTGTTTTGGTGGGTGGATGGGTGGATTGGAAGGTGTGTGTGTGCGTGAGAGAGAGAGAGAGACAGAGAGAGAGAATTCAACCACACAAAATCACAGCATCAAATCTACACCGAGGCACTTCTGAAACCCCAAAAGTAGCAGCAGCCAAACTTTCACCAAATGTCTTATACAGTATATTGCAAATTATTTTTCTCCTGGAGGGCGTGAACAACACCGTGCCTTTTTCTCTGGGCATTTTTACAATGGCGCCTGCCTTCATAAAGAGAGCGAAGATTGCGATTTCAATCACCAAACCTCAACCTCACGGCAGATCATCTAACCACAGGGCTGCAGAACCGAGGAGATCTTTGATATTAAAAGTATCACTCACCAAAAAATAAGTTTGTACAGAGGAGAAAATAAAGTCAGCTTCTGGGTTTTGTAACAGCCCAGTTTGTATCAGATGTGATCCCATGCAAAGACAGTACAAGAATTTATTTGCTCACTCACCAACTGCCATCCCCCTTTTTTGCACTTTTCAAGCTAAATCTTACATTTCTTGAAGTGATACCACTGAGATATGTCCAATTAACCTATGATGTTTTACACCAATTAATGAAACCCTTCATGAATTTTCTCAGTGATTAACTTTCTCAGTCACTTTCACTGTATTATCACACCTGTAATTGGCTTTAGCTTTCAACCCCACTGCAAAAGGACAGTTCTTACTTGGCCTCCTTGCTTCCAATTTTCCAGTTTTGGTGTTTCAAACCACTTTCCTCTAGCTGTGCCTCTGCAGCAACAGCCCACAGTCCGGTGTGCTCCAGAGGCTTGGAGGCTTTCAACCTCTCTTATGCTCCTCTGACACCGTCCCTCTTTCGGAGAGCCGGAGGGAAGAATGCTAATTTCCCTCGTGCTCCGGTTTCTCCTCCGCCCACTCTCTCTTTCACTCCCGTCTCCGCTTCCACCCCACCGACCCACTCCGTCTCCTCTCTCTCCTCCCAGGTTCTGTGCGCAGAAACTCGACGGTGAACAGCAGAGCCAGCGGACTGAACGCCAACCATCGGATAAAAGACCGGGACTACTTGGGGTGGATGGATTTCGGCCGCCGCAGCGCAGAGGAATACGAGTACTCCTCGTAAAGAGGCCGCCGCGGCTCATCGCCCTCCGTACGAGCACAACGAGAAAAAGAAAAAAAATGAAATAAACACGCAAGCTGGCTCCTCACCGTATCACAATAAGAGTCTATTTATGATGTATTTGTTGTACATTTGTTTGTAAAACTAAAATAATGCAATATACATATGCCAAATTTTGCAGAAAAGCTCTCACTGTCCATTGGTTTGTTTGTTTGTTTGTTTTTTTCTGGTTTCTCTGGTTTTCTCTTATCATTTTGAGTGGAAAGGATTGGGTTGGTGTCAGGGTCTGTTGAGACTAACTTGACTGAATAAAGATTGAAAATATGATCCTCTGCGGAAGATTTCTTCAAACGCAACGCATGCCACCTTAAATCCATGTTTAGAACACGTGTCAAAAAAGAAACCTAATTTCTGGCGCAACATGCTGTAATCTCGGATTATTATGGAGAAGTATTACCAAGAGGATAATAGACGTATTATTGCATCACAAAACAGAGAGATACCCATCATGCACGGATAAGCACACACTGCTGCTCTCACACCCATTTTGGTGATGATTTATTCCCTCAGAAGGCTTACAGAGGGACGAGGGTCGTATTAATGGTAAAGGCTATTAACGCATGCTTGGTATTGTGCCGCAGCGTTCCATATTTGACAAAGAATTCTATTTAGCAATGTCAAATATGTGCTTTGTGCATATCAGCATGAACACAAGAGGGAAGACGGGACCTCGACCCGGCTATGGATCCAGGCGTAAAGAATCGACCAACTGTCATTCGCTTGTTTTTTCCTGTCACTCCTCTGTCAGTTTTGATTTACTGAAATGAAAAACACAGCGTCATGACAGCCGCCCCTCTGCTTTTCGAGTATGAATGAACAGAAGTGGGTTATATGCGTGCATATTGCGTAATCCGACGCATACAGAGAATGCATTTCTCATAATATCACAATCACACAATCCAAGGATTCCCAAACACTCACAATCCCAATCACGCCTGATGCGAGATGATGAGAGGATGCAAAGAACATGCATGTAAGAAGTAAGAAACAGACCATAGTGGATTATGGGTAACGAGCTTAAGTGAATAAACCTAAAGAGAGCAATGTGTGAATCTGGAAAGAGGGTCAGTTTGCAGCCACACACATCCTTCAGAGAGCAGGGGATGCTGGGAAATATCTTCAAAAGCGCGGCGAGAACATCATCAGCTGTAACTTCTGTACTGAAACACCGAAAATGGCTCGGAGCACTTGGACAAACTTATATCGATTGAATTATTAAAGCGGACTCAAAATAAATCAGGATAATTGCTTTCGGCTTGGCAACAAAGATGACTGACAGGTCGCTGAGAGCTCAGCGGTCTAGACGATGTGTTATGGTGTTGTGAAGAAAATTTAAGGCATTTAAGGCTGTTTGAGCATCGTTTTGCATAATTCAGTGGAAGGGAGGTGATGTTGATATTTGTCATGGAAACTCACTTTATTGACGTTCCACGCTGCTTTTCATTATCATCATAAAAATCATCCTGAAAGCAGCGATTTCAATAAAAACCACCGATTGTGGAAGGCTACTTCAACCTGTCAGGGATTATTTCTAAGGGAAAGAGTTCCATATGTTGAAATCCTGCAGCGGGGGTGAATTGGGATGAAGCAGTCCATTATGCTGCTGCTGGTCCCATGTGTTAAGTGAAAGATGTGCCTTTGTGAGTGAGAGATGGAAAGAGAGATCGATGAACAAAGTAGGCTCGGTGAATTATTCAGAGAAGTGGTTATGGAGGCCTTGGGGGGAAAGAGAGTGTTCCCTGTGTTTGTGAGTGTGTGTGTGTGTGTGTGTGTGTGTGTGTGTGTGTGTGTGTGTGCGCCTTGGGTATTGAAGTCACTGACTTGGACCCGGGTCACACTTGAATCACAAACGCACAGAGAGTTGAGATTCAGAAAGGGGGTTTGTGAAACGACCCAAACTTCTGTTCAAGGAGGGTTTCCTCACACAGAGAGACTTCAGAGTTAAAGACTTCACATAAATGTCTCCACCGTGTGTTTGTGCATGCAGATGTGTGTGTGTGTGTGTATGTGTGTGTGGATGTGGATGCCCGTCCAATCACAGGCCCAGGAGGGATCCAACTCACTCATTACAAGCACGACGTCTTACATGCAATGAGCGATTTGATAGAACTCATAGATGCATAAGTGCTCTGGTTTTGTGTACTAATGGGCAAAGCCACACAGTCATGAAAAGAACATGAGCTCCAAGAGTGTGTCTATGGTGAAAATGCAGCAACAGTGTTGAGCAGATGGTGCCGTGTTTGCGAAGCTCCTCCTGGTTCTTCTGTAAAATTGGCTTGACATCCTGCATTTCATCCTCTCTCTTTCTGTCTCCAGCTCTTCCTTTCTCTCAGTCCAATTCAGCTCCTTTCAAAGGTGTTTTATTGGCATTAAAAACAATTAAGTGCTCATTGCCAAAGTAAAAATAACAAATCTGTAGGCTGTATACAAGCCTGCAGCTTACTTTTTTTTTTTTTTTTATCACAATTAAGTTACCAATAGATTCATTATATAGATATTTAATGCTCAGTATCTCACAACTGCACTCCACACATATAGAACTTAAATTAGAACTATAATTAACATATAGAACTATAATTTCAACGTCATGAAATATAAACTTAGCAAACATGACCATGTGACAGGAGTGGTTCAAAATAATCAAATCAATCAAAATACAATTTAAAGGACATCTTTCTCTCTCTCCTCCCTGCTTTCCATCATTCCAAGGGACTCGCTACACATTAAAAATACCTGAAAATAACCAAAATGGTGATGAAGCAAACATAACATTCATAACAAAATTTTTGAAACCCATCAAAATCCTGTATGTGAATGTGGACAGTTCAGTGTTGCTTTGCTAATAGGGAGAAACAGCACCTTCCAAAGCAAGAAACAAGAGAGCCAAGAATATCTTGGCAGTGTCATAAAAAAAAAACAAATTGTGGAGCCGCTCCATTAATCATGACTGGGAGACTGGCTTTGTGGGCAGAGCGACTGTGTTCAGGGTTATTTTATGGGGGTATGGGCACATTTTCCAGTTATACCTATTTAGCACTGCGATGAAATGAAGCTCGTCCGGATGTAAAATCTCCAGCAAACAGTCCATGAAGTCGGCTTCCAGCTCGTTATCAGGCGAGTGGCTCCAGGTTCCTCGGTGTCTCTTGATATCAGAGATTAGCAGCTTAGCTCACTGCTTTCCAGCCTTGGGAAAGAGTTTAGATTATTCTATTTTAGGGTGGATTTCCTCTCATCGCTCAGGAGGAGGTTGATTTGATCCCATGATAAATGAGATTAGCGAAATGTGACTCAAAAAGGGACAAATGCCCACGGTGAAAGACACCAGTGACATCTGAAAGGCAGCATTAATTTCTAATAAATTATACCCATTCGTTGCCGCAGTGACATTTTGGGGTTATTGGGGCCGGTGATGAGATGGAGCCCAGCTGTCAATCACACAGAGGCTAATAGCAGTTTAATAAGCAGCTCTCATCATATCCCTCTGAGATACAGGCGGATAGCGGATAATGGGTAATGACTGTGCCTATGTGGACAGACCGAGAGGGAACGACACACACAATGCACTTCACATACTAATAATTTCCTGTGCTGAGTTATTCGTGAGCACCATCTGCTGGAGGAGGGGAACTAATCATCTCCCTTTCCTTTTTCATAATTGCCTCAGACAGTCTTGATTAAGATATGTTTACACTGGGAAAAAAACAACATTTTAATCCACTGTTTCATGAATTTTTATTTGGAAAAAGAAAATGTTACCCTGATTGCATGCTCACCTCAATTATTACAATGATGTCTGGTTACTGGATATGAACTACACATAATCTGTCTGAAGTGAATTTATTTCTGAGGGTGTCATTCCTGACATTTCAGTGGCAATGAACAGTCTTATATACAGTGATTGCATGTGAGATAACGCATAATAACCTTTATGAAAAATAGTTTTAAATACAGGATAAGATTTTTTTAAATAAATAAACACATAACAAGTGCAACAAATGGGTTCGACAGCTCCTGTAACCGAGACAAGCTCAGCCTTTTCACACCCCACTCCAATGCATGAAGGACATACATTATCAACACAGCAAAACACAGATTGTTGAGGCACTATATTGCTTCATTTCACAGACGAAACCACAAGGAAAATACCGGGAAAGCTTCCGACCACAACGGCTGATTAACCACGATCACTTCACTCATCCCTCTCCACTGTCCAGCCCCTCTGTAAGCTGCGGCTTCAGAGTATCGATCTGCCCGGCTCAATGGAAGCACCATCAACTTCCCTGTCTAATGGCCAATTAGGAAACTAAACCAAAGCATCTTTAATACTGACAGAAAATCAGTTAAATGATTTCTTGAAAGTGACTTGTGGACTCACACCTAAATTACTTTAGGAGGGATTTAGAAAGGAGGCAAGGGAGAGAATGAGTGATATAGAGTCAGATTGAGAGACAAAGAGAGAGAGAGATAAAGGATGATATATTCTCATGTATTTGGTGTAAATTCTTAATCATATATAAAACATGGAGCTCAAGATTTACTTCTTAATCCCATACTAGCAAAGAAGAAAGGCATGTTCAAGTGCTACAGCAACTACAAGTCGTCAACTAGTGCGATGGCAAATTTGATAGAGTGTGCGTCTGTATGTGTGTGGGCTTTCGTGTGCATTTATTTGGTGTATTTGTTTCAGAAAGACAAGAGTGTGAGTACTACATCTAACCAGCAGAGTTAGTCTCCAGTGCAGGGATCCGAATTGAGAGGGGGAGATGCCAGCAGCGCTGACTGCATAACGTTTGGATCTTACCAGACTGGCATCTCGGTATGCTCAAGATGCTTTTCAATTGCTTTTAATACAAGCAGGAGTAGCCACCTAGAGTGCCAGAGGGGCACTAGAGGCTGTGTAGTGTCAGTGTGGGACCGCAGCAGGGTAACTGTTCAATAGTGCTTATGGTGAGGACTGTTGCAGTCATACAGTATGAACGGTGTCAGTCAGTGTTTGTTGGCTCCAGCTGGCTGTTCAACAGCCGGTCCTTGGCCCCAGCCGCCTCCTACTTGAGGCTGGTCTGCTTGGGCAGTCTGGTGGCCAGCAGGAGTTCCGACTCCTCCTGGGGCCCCGGGCCTTTCATAGCCATACTGGCCCCTACCATGGCGGGATAACTCCTGTTCCTCCTTATTCCGTCGGTCCCGAAAGGGGAGCCGGATCTCCGCAGCCCGCCCAGAGGCCCCAGCATGGGGCCGGGACTCACGGCTCTGCCCCCCGGAGCTCCGGCCACGCCCAACCGCTTCACCTTGTCCACCAGGTTGAGGTTGTGGACGGTCACGCTGACGTCCGTCTGGCTCTCGCAGTCCCGCGCCCTCTGCCTGCCCCGCAGACCCCTTGTCACCTCCTTCAGGATGGAGCGAGCGGGCTTGGAGGCCAGGAAGTTGTCGTAGGAGGGGCTCTTGAAGTCGAAGCCCGCGGTGCCGTCCGCGCTCCCGCCGGGCGGCGCGGCCGAGCCTCCCTGCCCCGTGGGGGAGTTGGGAGGGGTGGATGGGCGCATGGGGTCGGGGTGGGGGGCTCGCTGAGGGGCGATGGAGGTGCTGAACAAGACCCCTCCGCTGCCCTGACCGTGCTCCAGGCCCTGGCTCTGGTGATACATGGCTGCTGAGATCCCTCGCTCCTGGAGGAGGCGCACTAAGCCCAGGGAGGTGCTGGTGGTGCGCGTTGCATCTCTGCACCAGAAAACAGGACAAATCAGTGATCAGGCATGGGAAATGGAAGTCAATTACATCATGTTGGCTTGTAAAACTACAAACAATATCCATCTTAACAAGTTATTTCATCTATATTTGAGTCGTGATACAAGTGGGGTGATCTGCTTCCTTCTGCCTTTGTCCAAGTATCGATGCTTGATTCCTGAAACAAGTGAAACTTTATCGGAAAATGATCTCACCCCATTGGCAGATTTTTTTTACTTGTTTTCAGGATATTAACTAAATATGAGATGCGTGACTTGTTAGGATAGACATTTTTTGCAGTGAAACAGTAACATGTTCAACAAACTTCACCAGCTGCAAGTAAAATATTTCATAGAATATATCATAAATTTGCTGGCGTGCCTGAGGTTGGTCGAGGATTCGGAGGGCCTGAGGCTGAGCCGGCGGGGGGTGCAGGGCGTGGCGGCAGGGGTGGACAACAGAGTGCTGGTCATCACACAGGAAGAAGTCGCTGGGCCTGGGTTCAGACTGGAGGGAAACAAGAAGAGAAACAGCAAACGGTGAAAAGACGCTCCTTCTCATTGATCCCTCTTACCGATCTGAACTTAAACACTTGCACTTTCAGGATAACTCATCGTTCATTAATGCTTTCTTAGCTCAGAAGGAGTCTGATGTGCACAAGTGTTATTGTCTCTTGAAGCTATCAGCGCACGCATTCATTATTTAGCACCCTCCCACTTGGTCTAGCAGACAGTTGACTGAATGTTGTTGCTTGGATGCCATCCCACCTCACAGACTGCTGCTTTGGTCTAATTTGTCCCCTGAGATGTGGCCAAAATCTGACTGAGTGAGCATTTAGCACACTGTAGGCTTCTCAAAGCATCGCATAAGCACACTAAGCCGCATCACACATTTCAGTTGCATCTTTGTTCAAGGTTGCAATTAACGTATTATTGCAATAGATTAAACTATTATCAAAAGCTAATTTCAGTAGCTTTTACCGTGAAAAGCCTGCATCATTCAAGTGTGAAGTAGATGTGCATCTCTATGGGTAACAGACAGTTGTAACAAAAAAAGATTTTTTTCATTAGAATTTTGTCACAAGATGCATGGAGTTAATATGGCTGCTTTAAGCAAAACAAGTTAAGCTTTACAGAACGCTGATTATGAATGAACTCTGGAACAACAATGAGAAAACTTGGAGAAACTTTGAGGCCCATTGAAAACTGGACTGTGATAGTCAGTTCTCCACCAGCAGCAGATCAGTTATGTTGCTTACCTGGGCGTGACCCGGGTCTGCTCATCGGTTGGGTGGAGGATCCGGCAGGTCGTGAAGGTGTAAGTGGAGCTGGTGTGGGCCATGCATTTACCTGGGTAGTACGCAGCTGGAAATCACACAAACACAAAGACACACACACACACACACACACACACACACACACACACACAACCAGTCATTAAAGCTCCATGGTGAATTGCAGGAGGTTTCAAGACTTTTAGTTATACAAAACAGTGCAAGTTAGATAACTGGCTAAATTCAGTGGCAAAGACTGGTCAAAATATTAAAATATACAGCATATTCTGTATATAAATGGCAATGAGTGGGGGTCAGGGGTTAGACTAAGGTTCAGGGTTTAGGTTACATAGTCTGTAGAGATGCTGCAAATAGGCAAGTGACACTTTGAACTTCTTCTTTTTGTCACCTGATAGTTGAGTATCAACACTGGACTATCCAAATAAAGTATTAACATTTTTTCACTTAGTAGCTAGGCTTCATGATATTAGCTTCCTCCTCTCCTATCCCTTGCCCTTTTCACTGGGCTGAGATTCTTTGGCTCCGCCCACTGAGGTTTACCTCAACCAATGAGATTATTTCTGCTTCCACAGCGGCTCTGACTCACCCAGGGCGTCGGTGTTGCTGAGATGTGGCGAAGCGGACGGCGTGGGGGGGGAGGGCGGGACGAAGCTGGGCGGGGGCTGCCCAGGGTTAGGGTCTGCGGCGGCGGGGGCGGGGGGCACGGCCGGGGAGGCGGAGGCCGAGGAGGTGGGCAGGCTCTGGAAGTACTGCTCCCCCGGCTCATCCTCCTCGAAGCCGCCCCATGGATACACCTGCAGACACGGCAGGAGTGGCACAGGGAGCATGGAGTCCAGGGCATTACACATGCACAGACACACACATCTATGGTGACCACTCATAAGTGTTGGCTGGTAATGCATTACAGAAATATTAGTATTTTTCCCAGTAGTGCTTCATGCATTATTAGCACCATAGCTCCTGCATTACATTGCTAGCTTGCCTGGGAAGCTAAGCAGGTTTGGCTGTGGTTAGTCCTTGGATGGGAGACCACCTGGTGCTGGAAGTGGTGTTGGAGGACCAGTAGGAGGTGCTCTTCCCTCTGGTCTCATGAATAATATCCCCAATGCCCCAGGGCAGAGACAGGGACTCTGTCCTGTGAGTGAACACCGTCCTTCGGATGAGACGTTAAACCGAGGTCCTGACTCTGTGGTCAATAAAATCCCACCGGCACTCATCGCGAGAGTAGGGGTGTAACCCCGGTGCCCTGGCTAAATTCCCCAAAACAGGCCCTCCATCATGGCCACCTAATCATCCCTCGTTACCTAATTGGCTCTTTCAGTCCTCTACTCTCCACTGTGATAGCTGATGTGTGGTGAGCGTTCTGGCGCAAACTGGCTGCTGTGCATCACCCAGGTGGGTGCTACACATCGGTGGTGGATGAGTTGAGTCCCCCCCCCCCCCGATATGTGAAGCACTTTGAGTACCTAGAAAAGCGCTATATAAATTGTAATCAATTATTATTATTAATGAAATCCCAGTAATAATATTCCCATGGCCAAAAATAATATTAAAAACCCCACTCTAACCCCAACCTATATCCCATCTCCCTAATCATTGTCCTCTCACATCAAGCTAGCTTAAATGAGAAATGGCAGAAAAGTAGAGGTTCTGCTCTCACTACTTTGATTTTATTGAGGAAAAAGATGACTAGAACATTGTACATCAATGCTCTTTGGTTTCCCTGGTCATTCATAGGAGAACTCCTGATTTTTGAAGGTAAAAGAGGATGCAACCCCCAATTCTGGGGGTGTAATGGAAAAGTAATGAGTAGCGCAATGGATTACTGCTGCCAGGGAGTAAATAATAACATTATTTTTGCAATGACTAACGATAAATTAGTAATATATTACTTGTTTTGAGTAATGAACCCAACACATCATACAGACATCAGCAGAGATGCACGTGCATGAGCACACACATACTGTATTTTGTAGACATTAACTGAGCAATCACACACACACACACACACACACACACACACACACACCTGCTCCAGCTCTAGTTCCAAGGGTCTGTAGCCCTTTGGCACGACTCCTGGCCTGGCATCGAGGATCACGCCCAGGTGAGGCTGGGCTAACTGCTGCCAGTGGTGCAGGGTGGCAGAGCCTGGGGGAAACAAACCAATACAGCTGCTATGTACTTGACTAGCAATACCTTCAGATACACACAAATATGATGAATATCGCATGAAGGAATACTTTGATATTTTGAATTTTAGCTGGTTATTTTTTCATCACCAGACACTTCATACATTTGTTTTTTTTAGTTTCCCTGAAAGAGGTTGTTCCTCACTGACAGTTAGCAGTAAGCTAGCTAGCTGTGACTTATGGTTTCAGTTAGGAATGCTAACAAGCTATTTAATAACTTTTTTAACTCACAATGTGAAAGAGAATCAGAATCCAAATTATGTTATTCATCGAATGCAATAAATATGTAGGAATTTGTGACATTGGTGCAGAGTATATTGACACCTAATGCAGTGACGTAGATAGGCTACATGCTAGCATATATGGTACAGGGACAACATGACCTCATATTGTAGGGCTTACAGACAGCAGGTTATGTGGCAAGTGTATGAAAAATAACCATTCAAAGTATGCCTTTGATACTATTAACTAATTTGTAATGTCTATCTAATAAACACAACCATGAAGAACAAGTGGAGAGACAGAATATAGAATGACCTTTAGTGATCAGGATGAACGGAGGTGACAAGAAAACCCACAGAGTGATACTGGAAGGTGACAAGCAAGCAGAAGAAGAACGTGAAAATGAAAAGAAATGGAGGAGAAATTAGAATGAGCAAAGGTTTTTATTGGTAAGCCACACTGAACTGAAATAGAGATAGTAAGCATTAACAGAAGTGAACAAATAAAAATCACATAAAAAAAACAGGAGGGGACAGCCAAATGTAAAGAAATACAGACAGAAAAGACAGAATATAGAAGAAATGAGAAGGTGGAAATACAAATAAGCACATGTATATAATGTGTTGCTGATGCTGAACATGAATAGAGGTAATAGGAGGATGTCTATATCATGGAGAGTAATGCTGACAAAGATAAAACACAACAGTGAATAGGAATGCTGTCAAATGCAGTACTGATTATCACCAGCAGAGGGCAGCACAGGCAAACAATACCCATACAGCAGTAACCTTAATACTGGATCATACATCCTAATGTAATAATGTGATACTTATTGATCTCCATAGGGAAATTATCTTTTCCCATGCCCCACAGAGAGGTTAAGTATCTATGTTCAAATTTCACAAGGAAGATGCTGAAGAGGTCAAACATCACTTTTTCTCAATTTTGCCCTGATGCATGTCATAATTTCTGCCAACAAAAAGGATGTCATCCCCTCTTTCATCCCTCCTTCAGTCACGCCGTGTGTGAGTGGGTGTCTACAACCAACCTCTAGGCTGTGTGTCTTTGTAATAGGCGCGTGGAGACGCGAAACCGCCCGACTTGTGATGGTGCATGAGAGACCAGAACGAGTTGAAGAGCATGAGCGACAGAGGCCTGTCCTTCCTCTCCCTGCCTCCCTTCATCTTCCTGCTGCCGGCCCGGTCCCTGGCCCCCCTCCTCCCTCTCTCCCTCTCGACCCCGGTGCCGGTCTTCCTCACCCAGCCCCACCCTCTCTCCCTCTCCCCCTCCAGCGTCCGCCCGTGCCGGCTCTCCCTCCTCCTCTCCCCCTCCGCCGCCCCCCGGCCCCGCTTGCTCCCCTTCTTCGCCCCGCGCTCCCTCGCCTCCTCACCTTCCAGCGGCTTGACGATCTGGAGCTTGTCAGGGAGGTAGGGCCCTCTGGAGGCCCACAGGTGGAGGCTCCCCAGGGACATGATGCTGTCGGACGGGGTCAGGCCGCCGCCCCCCAGGCTGTCTAGGAGCCCCCCGTGCCCCCCCCGCCTCCGCTCCCGCTCCTCCTCGAAGAAGCGGCGCTCGCTCAGGTTGTTCTGCCGGCGCAGAGACAGGCGGCGCAGGGCCAGCCGGAGGTCCTCGGCCCCGCCGGCCTTCTTCTCACGGCCATCTGCGCTGCTGCCAGAGCAGAGATGAGACAAAAACAAAAAGGGGAAAAATCTTGAGAAAAATTGATATACTGTTTAATATACCGTTATATACCATTAGGAGTTCATCTGGTATATTTGGTAAGATCTGGGGCCTTTCTATGTATATGTGGAAAAGTTACTATTCCTATTTATTCTAAAATGAATGTGCGCTACCCGTTTCATTGTGTATCTATGTAGGAAACATGCTGTACACTGTGATGTAACTTATAGTGGTCATGTATCCTCTTTACTTGCATTAGTTACAGCATGTAAATACTGTTGATACCAAGCTATTTTTTTATTTTTAGTGTCATTTTTTCAGTTTGTTTATCTTTTGATGCATTTTCACACCCTTTCATACAAGTTTTTTCAAGTACATGTCATACAAACTGACTTTGCTCAAGCCTCACACAACTGTGTAAAAACTATCTTCAATCCCTATTTAAAACTCTTCTCTCCAGTTTGGTCTTATTGATCGTGGCCTTCCTCACTTATCCTGATTGCATGCCGTCTCCATCAGGATGCTCTGGGTCCGGTTGTCAAGGGCAACGTTGTCTCCGCTGAAGTTGCCGTCATACAGGCCGGAGCAGGGCGTGGCCAAGCCGCTGGACTGGGGCGACGTACGAGACGACAGAGACTGGTTGGAGCCCGGGATGTTGGAGTTGGACGGGGTCAGCGAGCGCTGCCGGGCCGTCTGATTGATGTTCTTGACCGTCTGGAACACACGCTTGCGGTGGGTCCTGCACACACCCGGACACAAAATTGTGTTCCATTGATAGACAGTATATAGTTAGTGTTGGGCAAAAACCTATTCTTACTTCTTTTTCTTTAATTTTCCTCCAGTGTTTCAAAACCAGATTGCATTTTTAGTTTTGCAAACATCTCTTTGACTTTTTGGGAATGAGGTTTATGCAAGACACTGAAAATATACAATATAGAGTTTGTAAAGTAGATCAGAGAATTTGGGAGTTGCATGAAAAACTTAGTCCATACTTCTGTTCCTCGCACTCTGGGTCGTCCAGGCTCAGCTCCTTCCTCATTGTTCCCTCAATCTCAGCTGCCAGAGAATCCTGCAACACACACATTCATGTTGAAGACTAGGAAATGTTCCCACATGTGCACAGACACATGCACACACACTCACATACACACACACACACACACTCTCCCTCACCATGGGGTACAGCCCCAGGGGGTGGAAGCGTCGGGGGGTTCCTGCAGGAAAGTTCCTGTTCCTCAGGTTCTTCAGCTCCTCCTGGGCTTCATGCAGCATCTCTATACACTCCAAGTACTTCTCCTCCAACTCCTGGAGCTGCCATTACCAAGAGAAACACCACAGATAGTAAGCATATGAATTGTATATTGTGACTGATGAGGAATTAGCGTTGTCACGACAACCAACATTCCAATACTACTTCAATACTGTAGCAAATGATTGAATTCAATATTGAATTTTATAAATCTTCAATACTTTTGCCAAATGTGTTCTGCAAGCTGAAATTCCATTTCAGGATCACCTCCATAGGGCGTTTACGTACAGATGGCAAGTCGACTGGATTTTGTTAAACGAAGAAGAAGAAGAAGAAGAAGAAGAAGAAGAAGAAGAAGAAGAAGAAGAAGAAGAAGAAGAAAAAGAAAAAGAAAAAAAAAGAAAGAGGAATAAGGATTGCTACAACAGGCTTGGAACAGAACAGGATTAAGGACTTCAGCTTCATATCACTTTTTCTCATAAACTCTTAAACCAAGGACACAAAATGAACAGTTGGTAGCGATAATACCCCGGTGAGGAAGAAGAAGAAGAAGAAGAAGAAGAAGAAGAAGAAGAAGAAGAAGAAGAAGAAGAAGAAGAAGAAGAAGAAGAATTGAAAACATGGCAACAAACTAACCTGGCGCCAGGAGGGAAATATAAAACTATTTTACTCACTGAACTGACATCAAAGCTGTGCTAACACATTGTTTTTTTTGTTTTTTTTTGCCGTAGAATCTTAGTAGTATCAGATTTTTAGATATTAAAACTTTGCATTGGTATTGAAGTGAAAATTCTGGTATCGTGACAACGCTGTGAGGAATATACAGTATGTGTTTGCAATGAATAAAGTGTGATTTGGAGAATGAATTGATAGACTTAGCAGGGAAATGTGCAGTCGAGGGATTATGGTGGAGTGGGTGTCACCTCGGCTGTAAGCTGCCGCTGGGCGTCTTTGGCTGCCAGCAGGTGCTGAGAGAGTTCCTCATTCTCCACCGCGTACTGGACACACACACACACACACACACACACACACACTCATTTTAATTAACAAATTGAACAGAACATAGCGACTGTAGCTTATGAAGCAGAGGTTAAACAAATGACAACTTGTTTGTGTCTGTGTGTTTGTGCATGTGCTCTCACAGATTTGGCTTTCTTTTGCAGGTCTACTATCTGAGAGAGAAGGTGTGTGATCTCCTCCTGCTGTCGGGAGGCATCCTCGGTCTTGCGAGCCAGCTCCTCCGCGATGGTGGAGATCTGGAGACTGGACAACCCTGACACACAGAGAGAGAGGACAGACAGAGAGAGAGGTCAGTTCAGCCAGAGGGAAGAGAGATGAGAGTCTACAGCAGCAAGGGAAAGTAGAAGTATAACCACCGGGTAGACAATGAAATAGAAGAGAGGACAGAGTCAAAGGGGAATTTTAAAATCCAATTCATTATAAGTTAGTTTAGTTTAGTTGATAGAGATCAAGGTATGCAAAAGCAACCATCTATCCAAAAAGCAACCCAAAGGCACATCATGCAGCCTCTTCCCTATAAACAGAAGCAACACACAAGAAATCAAAACCACACACACAAAGAAAATCAGAGTCTAAAAGAGAGAGAGAGATGAGAGCTTACTGAGTTCCTTAACACAGTCATTGACCAGCTGCTGCTCCTTCTCCTCATAGGTTTCAGTCTCTGTCTTCAGATGGTTGGCCTGCGTATAGACACAAATTATAAAACCAATAGTTCTGGTCCTCAGTTCAGTTTTTTTTTTTTTTCATTTAGATATTAAAGGTGCTGTGCGTAGCATTTTAAATGATTCTGGGACTCTGGCTCAGAGTATCCTCAGAGTATCCTACGTCGTGTGGGTGTGTGTATGTGTGTATGTGTGTGTGTGTGTGTGTGTGTGTGTGTGTGTGTGTAAATACCTCTGAGCGGAGTGACAGGTTCTCCTCTTCCAGCTCTTTGAGTTTCTTCTGGAGCGTGTCGGTCCCAAAGCCTCCTGCAGCAGTCTCCACTTTACTCTTCTTACCCCTAAATGGAGAGAGAGAGGCAGAGCCAGCCCAAAATCTGTCACTCAGAGTCAGAACCTCAACTCTTACACTGGACTTTAAGCCTGAGTACTCGGTTAAATTATGTTAAGATGGATGGACATTCTTTGCAGTGCTCGAGTTGTATGAGAATCTAGGTTCTATCTAGGTTATACTGGTATGTAATACTCTTAGGCTGTTATTGATTACTTACACTGCACTCCCAAAACTAAAAGTGGGAAAGTAAAAAAGAGAGGGCAAAGTATTTATAGATGGGAGCAGTGATATTGAGTAAAAAAAACAAAGGATGCTAACGTTGGGGAGCCGCTGGACTCGTCCTCGCTCTCCTCAGCTGCATTGGTGTAAAACTGCAGCAGCTCGTCCTTCAGGTTCAGCTCATGGTGCAGCTGGGCCACCTGGGAAACAGCACATCACATTCACTGCTGGTGTGTATGTATGTATGCATGTGTGTGGTGTGCAAAAAATGTACATCTCAATGTGTCATTTAGTTTCATATTCGGTATTAAAATCGTATTTTTCTTAATGCAAGTAAAAAAAACAAAAGCCAGTCGGGTGAGATCATTGCACTTTTTTCCAATGCAGCTTCACTTGTTTCAAGAAAATTCAAGAAACAAACAAGCGTCAATATCTTGAAACAAGGCAGAATAAGGTGAATCACTCCACTAGTATCAAGAAAATGACACTTGATTCTAAAAAAGTCTGGAAACAAGTCAATGTGCATTGGAAATATGCAATTATCTCAACCCCACTGGCATATTTTGGCAGATCTGTGCGTCTGTGTGTGCACGTGTGTGTGTGTGTGTATGTGTGTGTGTGTGGGCACGCACCTCCTCTGTGATGTGTCCCACTTGTTCCTCCAGGTAGTCATTCTGCTCAGTCAGAGTTCTGTTCTTCTTCAGCAGCGATTGGCCGATCCTGGCAGCCAACTCCAGATCTCTCTCTTTCTATTGGAGGAGAGGAGAGCAGAGGAGAGGAGAGGATGTAACTTTGTTTCATTTGTCACTCCCTGTGGGTGGAGAAGATTTCCCACCAGCATCTGCACCAGACACCGGAATTTAATTTGGCCAAATAGGGCGAATCTACTGCATCTCAATTAGTGCAGATGGGACTCTCTTCTCTGTTGCAGCCCCACTTTGTGATTTAGCCGGATTAGAACATTTTGCCTGGCCGCAGCTTTGAATTACACTGATAGAATAGACGGAAATAGATTATCTCACCTCCTCCAACAGACGTGTGACAGCATCGATGTCATTGTAGGTCTTCGTCATCTGGCCCACTCTGTCTGCACATAGCACTGTGGGAGGAACCGGGAAAATAACACACACACACACACACACACACACGCACACACACACAGCCACATTATGTAACGCAGTAAGAGGTGATGGCGGGGTCATGTTTAGGATGTAACACTTCCATGACCAGTGATATAATGTTAGTGTATGAGAGAGCAGGGTGAAGTGAAAGAGAGGGGGGCTTTGGTTGTTTTCCATGGCACACGCAGCAGTTAGTCTCGATGGCCTTGAGGCTGTTATTGACATCAGAGCTCTAATCGATGATGCACAGTGCCGGGTTATTGGTTACACCATGTTAAACCTGTGTAGTCCAGTGAGCATTACTTATTCACCCACCAGCATCTATGGAGTAAATATTCCTCAGGAGAAAACAAAACGTAAAAAATAATGTCCACCCTGGCTCACACAGGACCAGTCCGGCTGATGAACTATGGTGCAGCAGGGGAATTTGTGTGTGTGTGTGTGTGTGTGTGTGTGTGCGCTCGAGGGCAGAGATGTCAAAACTGAGCAAGTTCAAAGTCACTAAGCCCCAGTAAATTCCTCTTAATGAGAAGAACAAAGCCAGGGACGAGCTCCACTGCAACACCATTCAACAGAATACTGTTTAAAAAAAAAAGCTAAAAAACGCTGTTTACACACTTTGTTGTGTTGCTGGAGATCCTGGGAAAAAAATAATTACTGTGTGAAACTTCTAATCCGCTGCAGGCATTATGCAAATTTTAGCATAATCAACAAAAAAGGGGGGAAATCCTGAGCTGGAAAAGTCAGCTAGGACTTCAGTCTACTATGTACACAAGTCAGAGCTAAAGACAGATATTAATGCCATAATCTGGCCAGCAACAACAGCGATCACATATTTAAATCACATTAAAGCACATCTCTCTCCTCTTTTCTGTTCTCTTTGACAAATCACAAGCGCTTTACCATCCTTGCCCTCCTCATAGAACCAGTCGTCCACCTCGCATCCATCCCTCCTTAATCTCTCCATCCTGCTGCTCTTGCTGTCCATCTCTCGCTCCGGTTAGTCGCGAAGCAGAAACGCTCACCGGTCCCAACACTGATCCATTCACTTCCTCCCTCTTCACTCCCACTGCTCGGCTACTGTGTAACCAACCGGCCCAGAGACTGAATTACTCTCCTCCCACATGGACGCCCTAACCCACGCCATGCACAGCAGAGAGAGAGGGAGAGAGAGAGAGAGAGAGGCAGAGAGAGAGAGAGAAAGTGTGTGTCTGTTTTGGAACAACTCTGTAGCTGCCGAGTCGGAGGCTGAAGTCGCGTTCCGATTGGACGGGACAGGATTTAGGATGGCCGTGGGAGCCAATCAGAGCGGATCCCTCCTCCCGGTTTATACATGCTGACAGAACACCCACACCTCTCTCCTTTCCACCTTTCTTTCCTTCATTCTCTCGCTTCCTCTCTCTCGCTCTCTCTCTTCCTCTATCTGCAAGGCCACTGAGCATCTATCTGCCTCCAGCAACAGTTACCATGGTGATGCTCGTCTACAAATCCCTGACACACACACACACACACAGAAAACAAAAGACTGGGAACCAATTATCTGACTTCCCCTAATACAGTGACTCAGTTCCTCCTACTTTTATAGGTTCCATGCAGTACAATTTTCATCGCAACACTCACACACAATACAGTAAACTGTTTTGATCAATTTACACACAATTTACAGTAACAGCACAATGTGAAGGCATTTCAAACAGCCAACAAATTAGCACACAGGACAGATGCAAGTAGATACAAGACCCTACAGCAGACTCACAGAAGTATTTGAGAGTCTCCTCGATCTGCTCGGTGGTCAGGTCGAGCCTGGTGTCCGGTGCGAGGACCGGGGTGTGCAGCCAGTCATCGTGGTCATAGCCGTAGACGGTGTCGGCCCGCAACCGGTACACCGGCAGCTGCTCCTCCAGAAGACTGATGATCTCAAACTCCGGCAGGTCAGTGCTGTTACACACATCTGAGCGCCAGAGAGAGAGAGGGAGGGAGGGAGGGAGGGAGGCGGGAGGTGAGGAACTGTGGATGTGAGGGAGATTAATACACTACAGCCTAGTGGTGGATTGTAGACCTTGGTGTTTCCCCCTGAAATTTATTTTTCACAGTGTGGAATAGCCTCAAAAACAGCATTTAGACCATCATGGAACACTAAAAAACTCTGAAAGCCAGGATACTTGTATAAAAGCTGATGAAAATATCTCATTAGAATTCAGGTTAAACGGTTCCCATAACCCTGGTATAAACTTTTGATAATCTTTTCAATAGGAGATATTTATAAGCCTAAATATGATCCTTTTCAGATTTGATTAGAGTAGATGAAACTTTAATGATGCCTATCGGGAAATTGGGTCTTAGATAAGATATAAATCAAGAAATAGAAAATAGAAAGATAGAAAGAAATAGAAAGAAATCAAGTAATAGAGTACTGAAGATAACAAAGCAAATTACAACCAAACTTATTGAAAAGAATACATCAAGTAAATAAAGACTCAGTGTCTTCACTGACAGATTTACAGGTTGAAGTGGGTGTGTACCGCTAGCTATTCACATTATCAGTTCAGATGTGCACATATGCATTGTAAGCTGTACACATTATCAGATTTAAAGATGGAAGTACCAGATCGTTGTCATGTGAAAACCTTGTAACTACAATTTTGGTGACTTTGGTGATGTTTTAACTTCAGTTGCATGGTTGTTTTATGGGCTCATGAAACCCTTTCAAAATAGACTTTGGATAGACTCTAAATTACAGTTTTATCTTAGTTTTTGAAAAGTTGACATTTTGGAGATGTGAGGTTTTCAACCAACAGCGAAGACACGTTCCAAATGTGGTTTCCTAATATCATCCGAATAACAAATCCTCAGAGATGACAACTTTTCCACATGTTCTATGCGTGTCAGGTCATTTAAACTAAACTCTAACACACACACACACACACACACACACACACACACGCGTACCTGTGATGGTCTCGGCGTCCCTGCAGTCGGGTGGCGCCGGGTGTGTGGGGAGCTGGCTGGGCTCGCCCTCGCTCACATACTGCTCCTCCTGGATGTGGCGCTGGCCGGGCTCGGGGTCCGGGTCTGGGTCCGGGGCCGGGGGCAGGGAGGAGGCCGGGGAGGCCAGCTTGGCTCACCTCTCACTGGGGGAGAGAATCGGGGGCCATGGGCCTCTGGAGCTGCAGCTCCACCGAGGCCGGCAGGTACTCCTGACAGCGACTTCCCTCCCACTCTCTCTCCCTGCAGAGCCTTTAACTAAGTGCTGCTGCTGACTGCACTTCTCATCTGTTGGGAAATGGATATGAAGGCAGATGATGATCAGGAGCAAATCTTGATAATAACATAATATAATGACAGTTCATATATCCAAGTGCAGGAAATTCTCTTGTCTCTTTCCCCCCTCAGGTTTAACTACAGAGGGTCTGAACCCGGGTTGTGCTGTTGAAGGACAGTCTCTCTACCTCCCTCACTAACAGCAGCGGTTATAGGTAGCGACCTTGCAGCGCTCTGTCTTGACTCTGCGGGGCTCAGCGTGTCACTGCAGATGTACAGTAGTGAACACGGCCAAGTCCTCTATTGTGAAATTCACCTCTGTGTGAGGAGCCAGATTAAACAGCTAGGGATCATAGACGCTGCCGGGGGAACAGAATAAAAACAGAGCCAGAGGGGAGGTGTGTCTGTGTGTGTGTGTGAGTGTGTGTGTGTGTGTCATTACAGGGTGCTGTGTAGCTGGTGGTGGTTTATATACTAACATAAGAAAACAGACACCTGGTGAAAGATGAGTGCATCTGTCAAATCTGACATATTTATATGTATTTATAACTGACACACACACACACACACACCAATCGGGAAAGGTGTACTGAAGCCTCTGTTCTCTCTATAGCGCCACTACAACCTTGGGACGTCATTGCAGCACGCTGCTTGCTAGATTTTTCTATAGAGTGAGAGCGAGGAGTGTAGGAAAGGACCACACCACACTGTGCCACAAAGCACAAGCAAACTCTCAGCACCGCTGCACTAGTGTACAGTAGGAAATTAATTTGGCTTTTAAAACCCAGTTCAAAGACCAGAATGATAAATAATCTGTGGATGAAAGATGAAGCATGATTCTGGCTTCTATTTGCAAACCTGGCTATGCAGAGTTGGGAGTAAAAGTCACACATCTTCACACTCCCGAATCACTGTCCTCTCCTCTACCTTAACACAATACAGCTAAATAATCAAGGCCAGACATAGGCTACTAGATGATGCAAACACAAAAGTCTCTCCTTCTCAAAAACTATGGACGGCACTGTTGAATAGAAAGGACTAGTGATTTAAACCAAACCAGGCCCTCAAAATAGATCCACATTAGACCCAATAGAGCCCTATTTGATACAATTTTGTCCCTGGGGCCCCACATCTGAGAAGACTTGTGTTGTTAGATGATTTAGAAAAGAATTACAGAATCATAGATGGGAAGCTAACACTGGGAAGAGTGAAACCTGAGATCTAAGTGGCTGTTATTTTACATTCTTTCATTATAGTAACTTATAGGGAAAGAAATGATACTAATAGTATCCCTATGGGACCCCTATAGGCCCTGGACCCCACTGTGGGAACCAAACTAACACCTTGCACCTTTACTACTGGATGCTCTATTGCAAAAAACATGACATTCGTTCTACAATAGAGGCTGGCTGATAACAATGAATATGATGATGGTGGTGGTGGTGGTATCCACAGTAAATAGGCCATGCTGCATTCATGCAAGCAAATAAACAGTGGATTTGTATGTGAGGGTGTGGCTTTGTCGACATCAGCACGTCGCGTCACGGATGCGGCGGCTCTGGGTTTTCACCGATCGTGTCCTTTCAGTAGCACAATAAACACAAAGGACATGATCAGCTGACTTTACGTTGCATGACATCGGCATGAAATCACATATTTGTTTGAGCGCAAAGGTAGGGCCGTACTCACTCACAACAGTGACGGATCCGAGCTGTTTTCTTTGTCAAGATGTCCAAAAGGAAATCCAAAACCGAGTTGGGTACAGTTCAGTATTAGGGTCAATGAGGGAATTGGCAGATATCGGTGAATTTCCCCCGGCTGCGCGGATGAAAATCCTCTATGTGAGACAGCGGCTGGTCTTCCTGCAGGCCCGGCGGAGCGGTTTAATGTTTCTCCGGTCTGGACTCTCCGCCGCGGTGACAGCTCCGGATGTTCAAGGTCACCTTAGATTTCTTCCTAAAGTCGCTCCTGACCCGGTCCACTCCTCCTTCCCTACAGCCATCTCTCTGTAGCTCTCTCTTTTCCTCTCTCACTCTCCCTGTAGCCTCCCTCACCAGTGTCAAGCTAGCTAGAATAAAAATAACAGGACTTCTGGCCACAACCTTCAGAATAAAAGTCTTATTGGTGAAGGTTACAAGGTTTTTCAGTAGGCTAATAGGAAATATCAAGGTGAAAATAAAGAATAGGCCTATATATTGAAGGTGGAATCTGTAGTAGGCTAAATGAAAATACGATTGTTTTGTTACCCCAAAATGTCATTTTCACTGCATGTAGGCTATTCATAACCATATGGGCATATGCAAGATGTGGCACATACTGTGTAGTTTATATATGATTGCAAAAAAAAAAAAACCAAAGAATTATAAGGATTATTATTATCTTACTATTATAATAATTAGAATAGAATAGAATAGAATAGAATATAAGCTCCAGTGGCTATGCAAGATGCCATAGCTAGGTACATCAGGAAATACCACAATGCACTATATACATTATTATATTTTATTCTATTTCGTTAGACTCACTCCATATTGAACCAGATGGTTTACAGAGTCCAGCCTATTTTCATACGATTTTTATCTGTATACCCCAAAACTTAATAGTTTTCCCACAATTGACACATTCGTGCTTTTATTTTGAAGGCAACATTGCCTTACTTTCTCCTCTTATCTTGGCTAACACTGGCTGACTTGACGCAGCTTCTCTCTCTCTGTCACCCAAACACCCAAACCCAGGACCAAGCATCAGTGACGTCACGAGCACCCACAGCAGGGAGGGGCAGGCAAGAAGACTCCTGATGTTTGGATTTTTTGAGGGTTTTGGTGTTATCAATACATCACACACATATAAAAGACAATAGTTATGTACAAATCTATGTCTTTATAGCATATATCTATAACTATATCTACAATTCTGCTGATATAGTTTATAATGGACTTTTATAAGATAGTAGTCATCCTTCTAAATTGTCTCATACAAGTTTGATGTTTGAGTGTTTGTGAGCTTCGACAGCCCAACATAGATGACAAGCAGTGGGCATTTCAGTAGAGGCTTATTCAGGCTGACTTATATGACAGTTGATTGATATATGCTGATTGGAATTTTGACATAAAAGCAATTGTATTTTCATTCACTATACATACCTCTTTAAATACATTTTTCACTTTTGCTGTTGGTCTGTTCAAAAATGTTTAAACTCTTGTTCGTCAATATGGGATTTCACTTCAAAGCTCTGACCTGAAGTCCTATTTTTTTTTATTCTGGCTGGCTGGTACCTGGTCATAAAATTCATCTTTATAAATATATTTTCTTAATATAGTTGTTGTGTAGGAGCAAGAAGAAAGTGGACAAGGTTGACTTTCATAGCACATTTAACAGAAAAGAAGATTTTATTTTTGGCAAACATCCAATAATGAAAACAAGAAATTTTTGTTATCTGTTTTTTTGTAATACATATGTAGGCTATATTTATTTTATTTCAGCATTTCAATTCAATTTATTTATACTGACTGAACAGCCTGCAGCGCTGTGCTGACCGGCTGGATGAACTGAGCACAGAGGAGCCATTGTTTCATTGAGAACAAGCAAATAGGGAGACCGGGGGCAATTGTAACATCTCAAATTGCACCAATCAGAAACGAGACAGAACCATGAAACTCATTCTGCACATGGTCTGTGATGATCCCTCTCTGCCTGCCAAAGGACAAACTGATGTCTCATACTTGTCAAAGTTTTTCTGCCAAGAATAATTTTTGAGGTATGAAAGTAATTTTTTTCATCTACAGTATTTTCCTCATACTGTCTTAACCTTTAATGTCTAGGAATTTAAATCTGTCTAGTTTTGACCATGACCATTCTGTTGGCTAACATTCGATATCTTTGTCAAATGTTAGCTTCGTTGTTTGTAGATAGCAGGGTAGCTTGTGTCATGGGTGGTATGGTTGGGGGCAATTGTAACGCTGTGTTACAACTGACCCCGACACCATCAAAATGGTGTCCGGCTTAATCAAAATACATCAAAATAGATGCTTTTTTTTCCTAATTATTTAAGAAAGGTGTTTTGTGTTCAATTTAAATGTCTGTACTCTATTTTTTATATATTTTGTGGCATAGTCCAGTGGTTAAGTCGTTTGCCTCTCAATCTGGGGACCCGGGTCCAATTCCCGTCAAGAGCCAATTTCTCATGCTTTCAAAATCTTCAATGTCTATGAATCAGAAGTTGTCTTAACTTTAAATACTGCCATATTGGCTGAAAATCAACATATTTTTCAACTACTATTTTTGGTTTGTAATAGCAGCCTAGTATTGAAACTCAGATTCAAAACCTTCATTGTAACTAGATCCTGGCATCCTAATCATAGTTTTTCTGCATTCTTTTCTAGAGATAAATTTAGCAGGTTGGGAGCATTGTCAATTCTATGGATTATCAAGTTGAGATGTTTTTGGTCAAATGGTTTGTGACTCACTTCATTTTGTTGTCAGCTACACTGACTTTTTAATGTTGATGAGGGGGAAACCCTTTTTTTGTGCGTGTGTTTTATATTTGTATAATTATATGATTAATTATACTGTTTTAATTAAACTGGAATTAATTGTTCAGTGAATATTGAATTGTTTTAACTATATCTATATTCTTGGGAGTTTATTGTGGTCCTTGGTATTTATATGAAGGTATTACGTGTGTTGTTACAATTGCCCCATATGCTGTTACAATCGCCCCTGCACGTGGGGGCAGATGTAACATTTGACTTCTAGTGTTTCAATCAATATTGTGACTCTAACATTGCTTGTAAAAACATTTGATGACTGTTAACAAGTAGAACACAGATACAAGTTACATACACAAAAATTGTATCCAAATAGTTCAAGAGGTTTTTGAGTAATGACATCAAAACCAAAAATTGTTACAATTGCCCCCGGTCTCCCCTAGACATGTTGTCCCACACCAGTGATGTAGTTCCACCCTTGGGTCAGTCAGTGATTGCTGAGTGTACTTGAAATATGAGTGAAATTGTATAAGCATTTTCATATGGGACAATGAAAAGACAGATTGACCATATATTTCTGTTGCCTACTCTCCTCAGAATTAGGCTTAAAGTTATATCTTGAAATGTAGTAACTGTAATTGTCCTGTTTTTACTCAATACAGTATAAAATATAAGAACTACAATATGCAATAAATACAATCCGTACATTACACAATGTACACTACAATACAATTTATAACACAATATACAATATAACATACAACACCAGGAGCGTGAGTGTTATGAATAATATAAATGCTAAATGATAAGTGATATATGGTATTGCACAGTAGGTAAGTGGTAATATGATATAAGTAGTCAACACTGACGGCACAGTGGTAGTGCAGTGATGATGCAATAACAGTACAACAGTCCAACAACTGTACAATAACTACAGTGTCTTGTGGTTAGAGGTTTGACCAAAAATTCTCCATTGACTCTCACTTCAACACATCAACCCAGTCTGATGTCTCCAAGTGTGTAGCGTGTGTAGACTATTATGTTACCTATGATAACATTAACTGTATTGCTTTACCACTGAGTCCCCATTCATTGTCCCCCATATTGTATGATAACTTTAACTGTATGACCTGCTTTACCACTGAGTCCCCATTCATTGTCAATGCCGCCCCCTAGCAACACAAAGTAAACGTTACAGTGTGACTAACAAACTAACAAACAAACAAACTAATGGACAGAGACCGATCCATAGTCCCCCTTTGGTGGGGGACAATAACTAGACAAGGCTGCGTCTCAATCCAAACAGCCTCCTCCCTCCCTCCACTCTGGACCTGACACTCCAGCAAGCCTTGGGTTGGTCAATCAACGAAGAGGAGCTGGTTAGAGGAAAACGTAAGCCTAATCAAAAACCACTATAATATTCCCAGAATAATCCTAAATGATTTCATAGTGTCTGGTATTCAATAGTTTATAGTGACCTTATTGTACTTGGAGTTTTTTTTGCCTCCTCTAGTGTTAGTGTAGGATTTTCTGTGGTATGCTAAATAGTTTTGACATATATAATAACTGCATAATATTTGCTGTGATATCAAGTTTTGCTGTGTCCTTCTAAAGTCCATTATAGAATTACTTTTATAGATTTAGAATTAGAATTATTATTTTTTTTAAAGGAATACACCAGGGTTTTGGGAGGCTGGTCTGTTACTCAACTTACCTGTTAAGTGATGAGAACATAGACACAAAGCTCATCTATGTGTCCCCGGTAGATCATTCACTGCTCCATGCTAACACTTTAGCATACACTATGTTGAGTGATGGTAGGCGACTAGCATTATCCAAGGTAAGAAGACCAACCTTTTAGTAACACGTTTTTAATGTTTTTATTATATGGCCTTTGCATTCAAACATATAAATGAAATTAATAAACTCAATATAACCAATAGCCGGGTTTATTTTAGGAACTATTTCAGGTGAGCAACTACATGTTCATCTGCTACACAGTGATTTTTTTTATCTGTACGCAGCCTCCCATCACCCACCACTTCACTTCATATGGAAAGAGGGAAAGTAGTCCCTGGTAGTTCAAAATATTATGTTTATATATCTGATTTTGTGTAAATTTCACCAATCTCCTACACAAAGCTGCCAGACATAGCTGCATATTACCATTAATTACCATTTAGCTTTAGAACTGCGGTTGAAACTCCACTCTGTTTCTATTCTAACAGCAAGTGGCAGCAGAGAGCCTTTCTACAACAAGCAGGCTGTTTCTCGAAAATAGACAGTTGCCTGTGCATAGTACTGATTAGATTCGTGCAAATTAAATAATGATATACTGTAGCTCAATATGATGAATAGCAACCTAATTTTCCTAATGAAAAACATTAGGCTTTAGGTTATTATTCCACTGATGTTCCTATAGGGAGTTACAGTGCATCTCTGGTGCTCAGTGGTGTGACTATATAAACTCATTGTATTTTATGGGATTTTTGAATCTCCTGTGGAATCACTATAATATTCCTAGATGATATTATAGTTTATATTTTGCTCTCTCTCTCTTCATTCATTCATTCATTCATTTATTTCTTGGGACATTCGATTTCCTTTCCCATTTCCTCAGGCATATGCTAATGAGCAAGAGAGCATGTGACAGCAACGCAAGTGCAATCGATCACTGCTCCCTGACATGGATCATCCAATAGTGGTCGCTCTCCCGCCAAGACTCCCAAGTTGTTGCATTGTAGCTGTAGTAATGACTGCATTCAGACAAGCAAAAGCAAGCGATTTGGCACATAGCCGCCATTCTTTGATAGTTGCAACCGCTGCAACAGCCTGTTGGGGCGGGTTCTGGTTCTATAATGCTAGTTCGATTACTAATGCCTAATCACACATTACCACGCCCACTGACTCCCCTCATTACCATATGCTTGAGGAAATGGAAATTGAATGTGCAGCAATAAATAAATGAATAAATAAATAAATAAAAAATGTGAGATATTTATTAATTTATTGATTTCTTATGTATTAATTTATGCATTTCTATAAATATTCCCTTATTCCCATTCCCATATTTATTTGACCATTTATTGATTCATTCATTAATTTATTTATTTATCCCTTCATTTGTTATTGCATTTATTTATCTATTTATTCATTCATTCATTCATTTATTACTTTATTTGTTATTGCATGTAGTAATTCATTCATTCATTCATTTATTCCCTGATTTGTTATAGCATTCATTCATTCATTCATTCATTCATTCATTCATTCATTTCTTAAAATGACAGTTCTGGTCCTCCACAGTGACATCCAATTGCACATAAATTGTGACTTATTTTACATACATTCGTCTTGAAAAGTTTAACTTTAAATCCATGCATCTACAAGCTTACGCCAAATATAAATAAAGCTAAATATAAGTTCAAATAATGCAAACTAATTTTTGGCATTCAATCGGAACCAGTCAGAACACGGCTTCGCTTCAACGTTCTAACCGATTATGACATCATTGGATGGAGCTGAACTCTCTACCAATCAGAGATCCAATCAGAATTCTGATGTCATTGGTCGCAGCAGCCCAGGGAATAAAAGGCCAAGGTTGCAGTGAGAAGCTCACGTCACGCTCCCCCTGGGCGCTGGTAAAGCTATTGCCTGGACCGTGGCAAGAGGCTCTCTCTGGGAACCTTTTTACACGCTCCTCATTTCAGAGCATGTAGCTATTGGTCGCTTGATCGGCGTGCTTGCAAACTTTCTCTTTAGTTTGTATATTTTCTTCTAGTTAATTTTGATAGTGTGGACCAGCAGGCGTGGCAGCTAGCGAACGCGGTTCGTTGAAGAGCTGGTGGTTGGTACGCAGAGGCTTCGCGTCCCGCTGAAGCTGAACTGCCAGCCGCTCCAAAGGGGCGGTGTGGCGGTTAGCGACAGTCGGTTCGTTGAAAGGGAGGTGGTTGGATACAGACGCGGGTCGCCTCCCGCTGTAGCTAGTCTGCCAGCCAGAAGCCTACCAAAGGTTGTCTGGCGGTCGCGACTGAGACGGTTCGCGCCAACCTGACCGCCGCTCCCACGGTGCGGTCTGGCGGTTACCGGTGGCGTTAGAAGAACTGCTGGTACAAGAGACCCGGTTTGTTGAAGAGCTGGTGTTTGGTACAAAGAAACGCAAACCCGCCATATAGTCCAAACTATAAAAAATAACTAGAAAAAAAATATAAAAACTAAAAAAAAAGCCGGCACAAGAGACTTGAGAGTTACCATCGATCTCGTTCGTCTCCCTGCGACCTAGTTTTTATTAATCCCCCTTAATCCCAATGGGATTCATTATAATCGTAAAGGGATTAATAAAGTGCTATCTTATTTTATCGGGTTGTAGGCCCTTGTCAAAGTCCACAGTAAGAGCTTTACCAGGGGCTGCACCAGGGAGGGAATGTGGTGGCTGCTGCCGCTGCTGCTCCTGCTGCTGCATCAGTACTTTTAAGCCGCGTGGTATTAGTCAGTAGTGGCAAGCAACAACACTGCTGCTGCTGCTGCTGCTGCTACTGCTACTACTACAACTGCTGCAGCAGTACAGGCCTAGCAGTGGTATCTGCAATGGGAACTACTGGGACTACCACTGCTAGGCCTGTGGTAGCAGTGGTAGTCCCAGTAGTTCCCTGCGCAGGTGATGCATGTGGCATCACCTGCGCAGGTGGCAATCTATAAATGAGGGATAAAAGATCTGTTTCATACGGAGCCCCTCTGGTGACATCTCATGTTAATGAAATAATACGTGGCCACGACTTGGTAACACGTGGGAACGGGATCCTAATGGACTTAATAACGCGTGGGAACGAGATCTTTTATGTCGTGGCCACGACTTAGTAACGCGTGGGAACGAGATCATTATGTTTGGTAGTACTGAGAAGTATATAGCCGCTGCGCTACAAGTCCGCATACAACGCTGTGCGCCCTTTCAGCTCCATGGAGGCATGGAGAGCGAGACACAGAACTGGGGGCAAGAGCGGGGCACTGTGTAATCAAATAATAATACTAGTAAACTATATTTCTGATAGAAAATATGCGCAAAGACCATTTTACTAATCGAAAGTCCTGTCTGGAATAACCTCACCTTCCCATCCCTGCTGCAATAGCTCTAGCAAGTTCGTCTCCCTCCTTATAATTTTTTCTCCAAGCAGGATTTTTATTCTAGCGCGAGTAAACAGCTTTACATAATGTCACCAAATTGTACAGTAATGTGGAAATAAGAATAACGCATATCGGATCATAAATTAGACCTAATCATGTGTGATCAATCAATAAGCTATTATGGCTCACAATATAGTGGTGCGTAATGGCTGGTGCGTAATGTCACCAAATTGTACAGTAATGTGGAAATAAGAATAACGCATATCGGATCATAAATTAGACCTAATCAGGTGTGATCAATCAATAAGGTATTATGGCTCACAATATAGTGGTGCGTAATGGCTGTGCGTAATGATACAGTGGCTGCTGTGGCACTGTTAGTAAGCAGCGAACGAGTCTGATTTTTCTTTCTGGCCCATGATGATGCTTGTTGTTTATGTCCAAACCAGGTTAAACGGTGTGCATGCAATGAACATGGACATAAACACATCATAATAACTGTACTAGAGGCAATAGGAAAGTTGAGTCTGTGCGTAAAAGTGCATTCCAGGAATTCCATGCAGTAAATTCACGACGAACAATCCTGCCATGCTTATACTTATAGTTCGTTACTGTTAATCATTTAATTCCAGTCATTTTTGCCGTTTTGCTACTCAAGCACTTTGGGTGATGAGCATGTAATATTTAATATAATAGTGTAATGACTGCGCCTCCGTTTCCTCTGTATATATTGGGGTTTTTTTTTAGAAATAAATACACAAGACACTGATTTGGTTGTGTTGTTTTTATTCCAAAGATGAAGTTTTGAAGTATGGCGTTTTCAGGCTACATTATTTATTAGATTTGCTGTAGATGCAGGCTTCAACAGTAATGCTGATGGTCTGTATAGTCCAGACAATAGCTGTGTGATCTCATCTCTCCATGATCACCTCTGAAAAATGGTGTCTTTTCTATATTCATTTTGTTTCAATTATGAATATGCATCATGGACCTATGCTATTTTTCTGTCTATTTTAATGTAATGGCTGTAATGGCAAATTGGCTGAATTACCATAGAAAAATGTCTTGATCTGTGTGTGTGTGTTTAAAATTAAATACATTATGTATTAATTAGCCTACTATGGCTTTTAATAAAAACAAACAGTGCACATTATAGCTTACAGTCCTGAAGAACACTCACATATTAACACTAGTAGACCAACCAGCATCTGTTACTGTCCCCTAATCAAAGCAGTCTAAAACCAGGCCAGCAACAAGTCTACATACAGTACTGTGCGCCCTTTCAGCACCATGGAGCTGGCCCGGTTTTAGACTGCTTTGATTAGGGCGTAGTAACAAATGTTGGTTGGTCACCAACTACTAGCATTAAGGACTGTAAGCTATAATGTGCACTTTTTGTTTTTATCTAAGGCCATAGTAATTAATACATAATTTCTTTATTTTTTAACACACACACACACACAATTCAGTTCTGCTGCCAAGGAAAATGAACAGCCAAGTGTTTTACCAGATGCAGGTAAACACTCATATAAATAAGGAAACAGGTCTTTCTATACTCTTGTGCTTTTCTTAGGAGATTACTCCGTAATTCCAATTTTGAGAATTGACTGGATATATTTTCACTGATGTAGGGAGACAGATTTCATATTCATGATGCCAAACAAGTCCAATAAAAAACCTTCCAAGCTTTATTGCAATGATTCCAGCACAGTGCATTTGAATGCGTCACATGTTTAAAAACAAGAATGAGAGGACGTGTCACAAAATGTACTTTGTACAAAGAAAATTAAGGCACCGTGCCCATGTGCTACCAGCAATAAGTGTCCAAAACCATGCTTGAAAAGCCTACTTAATCAGTTGTGCAGCATCTCATTCACTCAACTGACAATTTACCACAATAACCCCACCTCAGGCAGCTCATCTTGAAACAATATCCACACCTCTCGCACACATCTACCAACAATTATTCACTTCAGGCACTCTCATAGTGGCATTAACAGAAACTGAACAGCTTGAAAATCATAGAGGACACACATCTATCCCAATGTAACGTATGTAGCATCAGTGGCGACGCCACAGTTGTTATCCTTCATAGACATGAGGATGTATCCGTCATTGCCCCAGTAGGTGGACCATGAGTTCTTTACCAACCAGTACGGCTGCCCAAGCAGGGTGCCATAGCCCACTGCAAGCACAGCATGGTCCAAGGCATCAGTGGTATTACCTGCAAAACACAAGGACCATTCAGTGTTACGGGCGAGAAAGGCAACTGTTACTGTAACCAAAAAAAGATGGAGTCAAAGCATGTGTGCCTGTGCAGGCAAAACTCACCACAAGCAGGTTCATAGTAGACGCCATTGGTGTAGAAGACAAATGATCGATGTGAAGCGTCAATACTGACTGCCACCGGTCCGTTTTTAAAGAGTGCCAACTTGAGGGCCTCTGCATCGCCTGATGTGACATTAGTGTAGCTCTGGATGCGCGCAGTGAGCTGGGATGCATTCACATGGCACAGTCCGTTCTGTTTGGACAGGGAAATACAAATTTAAAACATGTACGCTGAACTGGAACCTAAGAGTTCATAGCTGTAAGAGGTTAACAAACTACAGAAAATTATTACTACATTATCTTGAGAAATACAAACACAACTTTTATTGTTGCAATTCTCTAATAGAAGTGGAAATCTCAGTAAAATATATTTAAGAAAGCTTTATACACTGACTGGAGTCTTCAATCTATATTCTGCCATTGTTTAGGTTGACTGTAAACTTGAAGATAAGGATTGTACTAGGGGGAAAATGTGTCAAAGAAACCTCAATGTGTTTATCTAGTCAACACTAGGCAGAGACAGTTGGAATCATTTCCAGGAGAATTTGTGAGCCTTGCTATACAGGTACAAATGGATCTGCTTTGGGGAAATATGTCAAGTGAACTCAGAGGGTCTTTATCCTAGCCTTACTTTATGACAATTCTCCAAAGTTAAAATTCATCATTCACTATCTCTAAAATATAGAGAACCCAGTCTGTAAAAGCATTTTCAATGTGTCAACCAAGGACTTTCCTACTATCCTTTAAAAAGCACCAGAATTGGTTTTAATACAGTGCTGTCAATCATGTTGTAAGATTAGAGGTCACTTTAGTTGTGACTGGTGGAATCATCTCACCATTCCCATGTAGGCTCCATAGGTTTCCGTTGTGGCGATGCCTCCATGTTTCATGATCCACTCGTAGGCTCTCCACTCCTCTCCCCCATCACAGCCGTTGTTGCCGAAACCCCAGGAACAGTCCACCAGCATCTGCTGAGACAGGACCTGCAGGGAGCCCGTCTGCAGGAGGAAGACCAAACCTTGATCACACTCGACACACAGATTAACAGCCCGTCGTGCACAACAAGAGCTACACACTCACTTCCCCCACAAACTAAATACAGTTGATTTCACCATCTTATGACAATGCATAAGCCCTCAAAGTCCCAAAAAAGGCAAACTGGGACATAAAAGGCTGGACCAGGTAAAATAGAAACAGGGTATTTTAAAAGAAAAAAAATATGACAGAAGGCCGTAGAAAAACCCCCCAAAAAAACAGGCAACTAGAGAGCAAAACAGACACACTGTGAGATGGGAACAGAGTGAACCACAAAGTCTGACTGCTTTGTAATGAACCTTTCTACACCAGCTGTTACCTACGGGTTGCTAGGCAGACGCTGTGAGGTCACAGAGGGGAAAAAAAACTATATAGGATTGGCCCTTGGGGAACGGCTGTTTATGAACCTGCCTGTCGGGATGGGGATGCACTTCACTGGGGTGCCATTAAACCCCATAATAAACCTGTCCTACGCTTGGATCACGTTGCTTGGCAACATAGAGAAATGAATACCTTTGAGCTAGGCATCTATGGGATGGAGGCAGGCCAAGGCTCACATTTATTCACTTCCCACTGTCAAAGTGCATCGTAACGTGACTGAAAGTCTATTAAAATGAACCAGTTCGTGGAGCCTCCCCTACTTTGCAGGGGGAGACTTCTCCAATCACTCACAAGGATGTTTTGCTTGAGCTTAAATGGAAGCTGGAACAGATGGGACATGAACTACGCTTCACCTGAACAGCAAATATTGTATATTTGGGCTGAAATGATTTGAATAAGTTGACTGAATATGCACTACTCTTATAAACATTGCATGCAAAATTTTCAACCAGGCTCGATCCACAATAATAGTGTCTTTACATCTTGATAAATAGATCAATATTTTTCAAAAACATCTCATTACAGCTTTAATAGAAACGATTGTCTAGTATGACTTGCTTGCCTTAATATTTTTTTTATAATATGCTGCTGCATGTAGTTAATTTTTTGGTATTGTGCCCCCCCCTCCATACTTTTCATTCATACATTTCCATTCAATGTGTTTTAACGTGTTGCAATTGTCATGCCCTTTATTGTATCTATACTCTATTTTACTTTGCTGTATCCTATTATTTTGCTGCTGCAACAACCCAATTTCCCCACGAGGATCATCTTACCCTTTCTTAAATATTTAGAAAGAGGGCAGTATTAGATAAGAGAGCAACTGAAATGCAAATGGACATGCATCAACAGATGAAGCGCCTTGTTGAACATCTGTGGCTTCAAAGAACATGAGGAAGTAAAGATGTCAGTTGAAAGCATTGGAATGGGGCATGTGGATGTGTGGCAGTGGGGCAAACTGCATTCTAGTCTTTTTCACCTTCAGGAAGAGAGCGCCCTCTACTGCTCCAGTGGTGGCAAAGCTCCAGCAGGAGCCACAGATGGCCTGGTCCTTCACTGGGGTCACAGCACCTGCAAAACAACGATAAACACGGTCACCAGATGATGATGTAAGGGTCCTGCCAGACAGCTGCATCTTTTCTCTGTTCAGCACTTTAAATCCTGCACACTTACCGTAAAGCCTCCAGTCGATGGACTCTGGTGCCTGCACCCCTCTGTAAAGGTGTGCGGGGAACGGGAGCCCTCTGTTTGGGGTCTTGCCTCGTCTGCTTCCCCTCATGGTGGCCAGCTCAGACATGGTGCGATCTGACAGCGAGTTCAGAGCCAGGGTGAAGGACAGACCGGCCCTGTTCTTAGAGTGGACATACCTGGCAGACGGGAAAAGTCACAGAGTCACCGGGCTGTGTCAAACGCATCCGAAATCCTTCTCAATTCAGAACTACACTGTCTACATGGATTTTCCCCACACTCGTTTGCGCTGACTACCAATTTCAGCTGTATTCAAGACACTTTCATCCACCGTGCTGATCTGAAATTCTTAAACATGGTTGTGTGAAGGAAAACTCTCCTGCACGCTCCTCTCACCGCAGATTATGAACAAAAGCGTGCTCCCTCTTCTCGTGCTCCCGCTCATCACTATACTGACGCTGGAACTTCTCCTTGAACTGGCTGAAGATGCGTTGCGCGTGGCCTGATGCCGAAGTGTGGATAAGGTCTTTCATTGGATTGGCCAGCAAGTGGTGTTCCACTCCTGGACCAGGAAATCCTCCACAGCTCATCCCTACAGATGTAGAATACAGTTATAAACCTTTTCTAATCTGAACCCCTGCAGAAATTGAAGTTGTTTAGCCAGATTTGTGGATCAATAGTGTAGTGGAAGGTATAAAAGAATAGTCCTCTCTCTGACCATTTAGCTACCTGTAAGCCTTATGAATATTGAAATAATATGCCCACCTCCTCACCTACTTATACAATAGTAATACTGGTTCAAAGATAGGCTGACATATGAAACAGTTTGCATGCATCAACTAGAAAATCCCAACAATTATGTCCTATTTTAACATCACTCCTCATTTTGTTCATCATGCCCACTTGATTGGTGTGTACGTTTAGATATTTGAGGTTTGGATGAGGTTCTACTGTAACATAAATGATGAGATTTTTTTCTTGTGCAGATGCTGTATGCGATGTGACATTTTATTGCCCTGGAAACCTTTGGTCATGAATCTACAGTGGAACACAAACCTTCAGGCAGTGAGAAGACTTTAGGGTCCACATGAGTGCTGAACTCCCTGTAGTCCACCAGGTATTTGTCATAGTGGGACCCCAGCAGCGTGTTGTAGCCCATCATCTCATAATGGAGGGGTGTGGCGGGCTCTTCCTTGCCGTCTGCACCCCTCTCTTTCCGCGTCACCCACAGTGTGTAAGTGTTCTTCTTGTTCCCCACGGTGGTCACATTCTGCCAAACCTCGCACAGGGAACCTCCATAGTACTCCATTCTTAGGAACTAAGGGGGGAAATGATTTTGATTTGGTGAAATCTTCCCCAACAGTGGAACACACTAATCTCTGACAGATAAAATATTGGCATAATGACCAAGCTTCTGTGGGATTACGCATACACAAGTTGTGGGTTTTCTGAGTACACATAAACAAATGTCACCAAGTTAGCATTTTTAAACATCACTATATCATATGTTAAATTAATTGTGATACCTTGGTACAATTACCATAAACAAATGAGACCATGGTGGAGACTATTGGTAGCCTCTATCTGACAGCAGTGGTATTGCTAGTGCTAGAGTTGCTCAAATAAGACCACATTTCCCATAAACCCCATTGCTTCCTGTTGTAAAGTCGATGTTGCTACTTGCTCCATTTGCACCGGGAAGAACAACCACTCTCTTTCTGTTTTGTGCCATAAAGCTGAATCCAAATGTCTGGACTCTGGAATGGTTTTACACAGTCTGATGATGAGTCAAGTGCTCAGCATGAATACCAGAGCTCACAAGGGCGCAGGGCTGCGAGACTACATAAAAGGTGCAAATGGGACGGCCGATGTCACCTGACATCTTTTATATCATCATATTCATCATCTCACTAGTAAAGTCTGCAGGGTAGCCGACTCTAGAAGATGGCATGAGGGCCTTGAGGGCTTGATGAATTTTGGCAGTGTACAGCCCTCACCCCTCCTGGGCTTCACAGGAGCTTGCCGCCAAGTCCGCAAGGATTTTTGGATTCAGCAATTCTCTCTATGTGTTGTGAAGCACTTCAGCAGAAATCTGACCCGGTGGCACACAATGTAAAATGCAGTGTAAAGGCCGGTAGAGGCTGCCGATCTTTTCAGCAATGCTACACGCAGAACCTTGAAACACATACACACCTGGAAACCCTGCACATCGGGCAGCGATGCCTGCGGTGTGACTGTTTCCTTCTTTGTTCCGTTGACCTGGAAGCACTTCATCACATTCAGCTCTTCCTCTGTGGTCTCGGGAGTGATTTTATATGAGGAGCCCCACTGCTGCTCTGCCCCCAACTGGTACGTCGACACTTGGCCTGTTGATGATAAAGGTAACACATGTTAAGGTTACACAGCACTGGCTCCTTTTTAGATGATTACAGTGTACACTTGCATGTCGCCACACATTTCTGTACATGTTCTTTCATCTGTATACCTGATAATGTGAACAGCTGAACACACTTGCACATCTGCTTCTAAACTGTAGATCTGCCAACAATTATTTAGCTGTTATTTTATTCTCAATGTGTTCTTCTGTTGTGTTTACTTGTATTTTGTTTGTCCCCCTGTTTTACTCTTATCTATATCCTTCTCTCTGCTGCTGCAACAACCCAATTTCCCCACAGGGATCATTGAAGTCTTTCTTTACTCATAATCCATTTCCAATCACAACTACCTTGTTAGGATTGGGAAACTGACTTGCATTCCGCACTGATTTTAGCAAAGTAAGTTTAGACAATTTACTATCAGGGTTTATCAGTAAGTTTGGGATTCAACACAAAGGAGCTTAAAAATGGAGACTGAAAAAGTACCAAGTCACATGAGTTTGTAACATGAGTCTACAGAATAAAGTTCCCCCACAATGCTTAATCATTCATTTTCACTTCTGTTTAGGTGCTGAGTGGTGATGTTATGCTCTAGTCAATTTGGTCTGACACAACAGGTTCTAAGTTTCAGATCACTGATCTAATTGTGAAAGGAGGAGGGAAAAACACAGACTTAGGGTTAAGAGGAGAAGTAGTATAGGTCAAGAGGTTTCTTACCATGGTAATAGTCTATTCGGCTGGACTTCCCTGCCAGGTCTAACCAGGCCTCAAATGGCTCCTTGATCTCAGCATAGGGAAGGGAGATCACTCCTGCAATGGAAATGTAAAATGCTCCTATAATGAGGCTAAATTCTGAGGACAAATGGGACAAAACATGTTATCCTATGGTTCTATACTGTTTACCTTTGACATGATAGGCCTTCCCAAAATCTGGAAGTGAAGGGAGTGCTTTTCCCTCTGTGGCTGAAGACAGACAAAGAGAGGAGAGGTGGGGGTGGAGAGGTTAGAGAGTGTTGCCAGCTTCATCACAAAAACGACTTTGTTCTGTAGTGTGTGACAGACTGCAACCCATTACATTTTCTTCCTTTGAATGCAAACAAGCAAAAGGTAACCACATTCTTATACACACAAATCTCTTTAGAATTGTACTCCTAGTGATACTGATGAATTTGCCGTCAATGGAAGCAGGTTGTCTCTGACAGCGTGCTGTTTTCTCTTTAATAGAGAGCTACGCCAAACTCCATTAAAAAAACTGGCAATTTATTATTGCTTTCTCATCTTTACACGCACAGACATGGTAGAACATCATTTTAAGACATTTAACAAATCACTGCGAGTCACTGGTAAGTTCGGCATGAAAGTGGGTCAGTAAGCTGCATTATATTGGTAAAAAATGAACTTTTAGGATTGGTTCACAAAGCTCGTTACCACGCACCACGGTGTATTTTGGTGGAGGATATTAACAGGCGAAGCAGTTGAGAATGTTGACATTTTATTGAAATAAGTGCTACTTGGTGTATTGCGTGTATGCCGGATTGAAGAGTGAATCCTAATCATTCGTGAAAGGTCATAAGTCATATTCTAGGAGGTGTCTACCAAAGCCGATAAGCAAGGAAATATTATATTGAAGGTTTTTTTTAATACAGTTTGGCTTGAGGTCTTCTCCATACAGGAGAGCTAGAGGCTAATAGCAGACATATTTTCCTTGCAGTTAAGATAAGCACAGTCACCTGCTGAACCAAGTCTGCCAGTTATCAGTGTGTTTATTTGGTTTATTTGAGTTCTGGTAACAGACAACTATAACTATAATGCGGTGAGAATTATGGTAAACTGATGTTTGGTGCAGCCGCATCCAATTAGCTACATCAGGAAACATGGATATCATGAAACGACACTATAACGCTACTTGCATTACAAATAACTGCAAGTTTGTGACCCAAAATGAACGTCGTCCCTTACCTGCCACAGTCCACAGAAGAACAGCTGCAATGTACCAGCACCGCATCGCTGCTACTGTGAACTAACGTTATCCTGTCGAAATACACGACCCAAAGAAAGACAGTCACACCAGCAAACTCAGACAGGACAAACAATCATGACTCCGCAACCAGCGTTTCAGCACAAATCAAGCTAATCGAATACATTGCAAAATACGGTTATTGGCGTCGTCTCTCGGCCAATCAAGTTGTGGCGTAAACAGGTTTGCTCCAATCACATACAAGAGGTGGGGCTTAATTGCACCGAGATCATGTGATTTGTGTCATATGATTAACCACAAACCAGCAAACCACTATGGTTGTTTGAGCCAAGGAGGTTCTATATATCAATGAGCCACCAGAGGCCGTGGTTTGATTTACAGTCATTTTATATGACTGTCCAGCTCCAGCTTATTCCCCTTGAAATGAGTGGTGATTTGGGATACACATTTTTGTTGTTTTTCTGTGTCGTTTTATGGATGAAGTTGCTGAGCAATGAGCCTAGTCTTTAGTATGCAAGGCAAAATGACAGGAGAAGATTTGTCACAAACAAATATTTAATAGTCATATAAGCTAGTGCTAGAGGACATGCAGACAAAACTGCACTGGGCACTAGATGTCAGCATCTCACAGAGAAAGGTTATATCCCATGTAGACCAATGTGACCACTGCTCATACAGGGAACTTTCTATTATATCTTTGTAAGACTTGGATCTGTACCATATTCTTGCACAAATAACAAAATCACAGAAAGCAACATAGTTGAATGGCAGAAAAGTGTTCAGTGTTTTTGTAGATAGCGGAATGGCCTTGTAAAGCTGAGACAGGCAGGCAGATAGACAGACAGATGAGAGACAGATAGACAGACAGACAGACAGACAGACAGACAGGCAGGCAGCCAGATGAGAGACAGACTGGCAAACAGTGACATGGTGACAGGAGCTGAACTCCTTCTGTCAGGTGGGAGAGTCTATAACTCAAGTCATGAGATAACACTGCAACAGCTGAGCAGGCAGCAGGAAATAAAACAGTCACTCTGTGTGTGTGTGTGTGTGTGTGTGTGTGTGTGTGCGCGCGCTTGTGTGGGTGTAACCTTTGCACAGTACACAATAACAGCTGAGACAGAGAGAGAGAGAGGAAGAGAAAAGCAGAGTTGGCAGGAAAAGTGCAGAAGGACATTATCTAATGGTCACGGATAAACATTTGAATAACTCTATACTATAGGGATCACTTGGAAAAACCTGATTCTGCCACATTCAATCGACTTGAGTGACTGTGGCTGCTACAAAGTCACCACTGTGGCTGTTGCAGATTTAGATCTGTAAATGCAAGCGTCAGATGCCTTTGCCAATTCAAATATTAAATTTAGTGTGTGGGGAAAAATGCTTTGTTCTAGTCCTGAAAAACACTTGACTATTTTTTTTCAATGCAAAAATGGCCAAATTGGCCCTAAAATCTTCAGTGCCCTTAATAGCTTTCAAATGCCTTAGTTGTCCAGAAATATATACTTGATATGTAGCAGGAGTTTTTGATTTATACTGAAAAATTGACCCAAGGCCCCAAAATGTCTATCTAGCCTGAGGTTGCTCTGTATTTAATTCTAGGAATTTGGCAAGGCTGCAGTACTCTTATTCTGCCCTGGTTCCTATGACCCCTCCTATTGTGTCAAAGCCCCCCCCCCCAAACACATACACCCCCCCCCCCCCCAAACACATACACCCCACCCCCTCCCCAGACACATGCAGACATACACGTTTACTGCATGGAAACCTGTATCTGTACACCTTCCCTAAGTGAGTTGTGTTTCTCACATTCTCCCACTGTGCCGGCTGCTGAGCTATAAATACACTGAAACACACACACACACACGAGCAACATTCAGATCTATAACTTCAAGGGCTAACAGACACTGTAGAAGAATGAACGATACAAGAATGCTGGATCATTTGAAGCCAAACACAAGTTTATTGCTCTGACGAGACGACATGGACGTTGTGTTAGACGATCACAACAGTAACCACAAAACACTGTTCATATACAGGAATACAGGAGTATAAATATAGAATATCTGTACTACCGGAGAGTATTTGAGCATTTCTCAAAAACACATACAATGACAGACGCACACTCAAAATCATTCACTCTAAGTCACTTTCACATAAAAGCAGACAATCACGTTACCTCGAGACAGACGGTGGCCCACCTTGCAAATACACACTCTTTCACACATTCACAAATCCCAATGGAAGACCGTTTGTGTCTCAAACTGAAATGTGTGTTGGGCTCAGCTGTCAAGGGTTCAGTCCCATGTAAAGTCTCTCCTTTCCTTTTGGTACTCTCGGAGTACTGCGTGCACTTCCCCCCTTCCTCCTTGTTTACTCCTGCAGTACGCAGCTATCACTCCAACAGTGGCTCCATATGGTATGTTTCAAGTGTCATGTGCCTGACATTTAGGAGTGATAGGAGGGGCTGGGAAACCCGACGGAGGGCTAGAGACAATCCAGTTCCAGACAGCCTCCTCTTATCCCGTTTCCATCCTACAGAACTGGTGTGTAGAGACCCTTGGAGCAAAGAGAGAGGCGGCTTCTCACCCATAACATCAATACAAAAAGAATACAGTTTAAAGATGCTATGTGTAGCATTTTAACGTCAACAAATGATTACCAAATTAACTATGACTTCATTTTGAGAAACAAGAGCACTAACAATACCGCTGGTGTGAGACAGAGGCTACCAATCATCTCCACCATGGTCTGATCTGTTTACAGTAATCATGCCAAGGTATCGCAATTAATTTGACATGATGCACTGATGTTTAAAAATGCGACATATAGCACCTTTAATGCAACATCAGTAGGCTAAAACCAATGTTTCGACAACATTTAGACTCAAAGTCTGGTTGGTATTAGAATACGAATGTCTCAATAAAAGATATTCTTCTTGTGACTGACTTATGAGTAAAGTGTACATTTCAACCTGCACCATCCACATTCCTCCCTGCTCTCCAGATCTACTGCCAGTGAGGCCAGGCCGGGGGTTGACGCTGGGTACGAGGGGGTAAAAAAAAAAGGTGTTTTTAGGGTACGACAGAGGTCCATTACACACTGTTGAGGAGCAGAATGGTAGCGGCCGGGCCGGGAGAGGGGAGCTCAGCGCTCGTGTTGTAAGAGTCTTGTTCATCCCCAGAGTCCTGTTTGTGTGCTGCTGTCAAGGTCAGCTTGTTCAGACCGGCTTCTAGTGTCGCCTCTGCTCCCTCTGCTCTGTCGCCTGTAGCACGCACACACACGCACACACACACACACACACAGAAGGGAAGGGCATGTTAGGGTGAATATAAATCTGCTAAACTGACACTAGGATTAGACCGATATATCAGTTTGCCGGCTGATATCGGCCTTTTATTAAAAATCAGATATTGGCCAGTCAGCGTCATCCACCTCTGATTGATTACATATTTATTGTAGAATTGATCAGTACTACACTGGTTGTCTATGGGAAGCCCCTGAACTGACTGTAATGTGACATTTTGATCAGATTTACACAAGTATGCATGAATATATATTATTATTATCCTACGTTTTGATGTTTCATGGTCTAAAAGCTATTTCAGAGGCTTTTCTACCTTGTCAAAAATAAAAATGTGGGGGAAACACTGAATACTTATTGGAACATTAAGTCAATTTTTTGTAAGTTCTTGGTCAAATTTAAAGATATTGTATACTGGCATAAATCGATACCAGCCTTCAAAGATCCATATCAATCCATATCAATCCATATCGGTCAAACCCTAGTTGAAACTTAAATAAAAAATCTCAGAAATGAGTTCAGCTTCTAGGATGAAGCATCGAATCACGAGTCACCACGCTGATACACACACTGATGCGACGAACACACACCTCTCTCCTGGTCGCAGTCTGGGGAGGAGGCTCCGCTGCACTGGCTGCGGGGGCCCAGGAGAGGAGAGACACGCCCGGAGCCGCACGCCGAGTCCGGGCTCGGCAGCTCCAGGGTCCCGGGACAGGAGGAGGACAGAGGGGAGGAAGGGGGGGAGGAGGAGGAGGAGAGGAAGGAGCAGGGGGTGCAGAGCGAGGAGGAGGGGAACGGGCAGGGCATGTCCAGGGGGGTGGGGGTGGAGGTGTAGGGATGGGAGGAGGAGGAGGTGGAGGAGGGCATGTCCAGGGGTGAAGAGGTGGAGTGAGAGTCCGTCTCTTCCTCTGAGCTGCTGCTGTGACTGCCCTCTTCGTCAATTGACACAGACACCACTGAAACACACACACACACACACACACGTACACATATTAAGCATGCAGACACAAACACAGGGTTCTTGCACATTTTCCAGTTTAAACTTCCAGACTTATCCAGACCTGATTTTCCAGACTTTCTGAGAAATGGGCTTAGTCTTGCTAATATACAGTATAGTACGTAACTTGGTTTGGAATCATTTCCCCCATACTTTTAATCACCATTTTCTCAGAATTCCCATACACATTCAGACCATGGAAATAAGGAAAATCAGTCTCCATACTTTTCCATACTTTTCCAGACTGACCTGCACAAGAACCCCGCACACAGGCACAGATGCACCAACGAAACAAGAACTAATGATGGATGACATGGAATAAAGACCTCGGACGATTATTCTCCTCTGATCTTGGGTTGTACTCACTCGACAGGCCGTCTGACTCCATCTTGAAGTTGACGATGTCCTCGTTGGCCCCGTCCCCGTCGCCCTCCGCCCCCACCCCCTGCTCCCTGGTCCCCATGGCGAGGGAGCGCCGCTGGGCGTGGATCTCCTCGGAGATGGTTTCCAGGTTGCGCAGCGCGGCGCGGTACTCCGCCTTGGCGACGGCGAGTTTGGCCTGGCGCTCGTCCACGCGCCGCTTCAGTTGCTAAGAGAAATCACATGCGTTTTCCACATTCAAAAACATAAAGAGCGGTCCCGTAGTTTAAAACGCATGAAGTCATAGAGCTTTAAGATGCTTTGGTGACCGGCAAACGGGCAGACGCAGCAACGGTTATGCAACGGTGCTCACATAATCATATACATACCTCAAGCTGTAGGTAATACTTCGCTTTCAGTTCGAAATAAGGTCTGCAGGGGGAGAAAGAGGAGAGAAGAAATGAGACAGAGGCAGGCACTTTGCCATCTGTCGTAGCAATGGAGCACCAGTGGAAGAATAACACTCCTCAGAGAGCAGTCACATTCCTTGGCTCTTACAAAGGGAACACACCCCAGCACAGCACAGCACAGCACAACCAACACATGAAACATCTGGACTGCATCAGATGACATAAATGTAGTCTCTCTCTCTCTCTCTCTCTCCCACACACACACACACACAAAGAGGCCCAAACAGGGGAAGCTCACGAGCGTAGATCAGTGTTTCTGCCTTTTCTCACTTCATACGACTATCAATTCCCAGTCACTCAGAGACGATACAGAGGCACGGACCTGGATTTGTTGATGGAGCGTTTGAGTTTCTTCTCCAGCTGCCTCATGTGGCCGATACAGGAGTTGTAATTGGCCGCCGTCTTCCTGTGTTCGGCTTCGCTGCGCGTTCTCGCCTGTTCGGCCTCCATCACCTGCAACAGTCAAGAGAGTTACTTATTTAAATGGCCCATTCCAGACATAGAACTCACTCTGTATAGTTTCCATAGAAATGTTGTAGAAAGTACAGACAATGTCTCCAGAGTTAATTCTGATTTATTCATACCCAACTACTTCTACTTTATATCTCCAATGCCTATACCATACACTATACCTCAAGCTCACCTAACCATACTCTACTGTCCACAGACTCAGAGCACTAACACAGCCAACCATTTAGTTCTATTCAACACATTCCCTCCATCCCAACCAACATCAACTGCTCTTTTCACTTGTTTCCAATGCAAATCAGCTTGGTACAAGAAATGTATTGAACCAAGTGTCATTTTCTTGATGCTAGTGCAGTGATCTGCCTTATTCTGCCTTATTTCAAGACACTGTCACTTTGAAAACAAGTGGAATCATCTCATCCCACTGGCAGAATTTTTCGCTAAATGACTTTTTAAGACAATCTTTCCAGAGAGGGAAACTGCACTGGAAGAAACACTGAAGATGAGGCTACATGACTTGTTAGGATGGAATTCTTTATGCGGCGAGGCTATTTTCCGCGTGTGTGCGTACCCTCTGCGTGGCGTGGTTGAGCATTTCCTGCCAGGCTGAGTCAAACTGGCGGCTGTCCTCCTCCAGCAGCCGCTCCTCGGCCAGGGCGATGGTCTCCTTGGCCGCCCGCAGGATCTCCACCGCCCGCTGGAACTCCTGGGTGGCCTTCTGGGCTTCAACCTGGGCCTGGGGGTCAGACGGAGAGAGCGACGGAGGTTATGATGCATTCATGTCATATGGGAAGGAGCTAAGTGTGAAACAGCTGATCGGGAGCAACCAAAGTCTACAGAAAACCTCAACCATAGCATCTTGGCAGCTTCAAACCAGTTAATACATTGGAACACTTCCTGGTTGTTGCTTTAATTTGCTCCGGTGTTTATTTAAATGAAGTGAATGCAGCAGTAGTCCTTGTGGTGAGTGTGTGTGTATGTGTGTGTGGGTGTGTCTTTCTTTGACCTACATTTCTTCTGGAAGATTCCTTATGACAACCACAGAGGCACGCAGAAACACCGCATATGCACACGCCCAGGCAGACACACACACACACACACACACACACACACACACACACACACACTGACATCCAAATCACATCCCTTTACACTCACAGGCACATCAAATCTCTGGAGCAACAGTTGACTTAGACAGTGTGTCTAAGCTAAAAGACAGAGAGAAGGATGATTATTTAAATCCACCCCAAAGTCACACACACATACACACACACACACACACACAACCGTGCCTTGATGCAACAGACAAACAGAAGCTTTGTCCCTAAGGAAATCTGACACATTGTCAGTGGTTTCTTGCTGCCCACGGTAGCACAGTCACCATCAATAGGAGGATTATTCCCATCGTGCTGAACATATTTGGACCCACTCTCTCCAGTCCCACAGCCCTGACTTAAAGGCCAGTGTATTGGCTCTATACCAGGATCAAGCAGTTCCACTAACTCTCATCAGATTCCCTTGTATAAAACAAAATAATTGAAGCAATTTGTTTAACTGGGTAAACCAAATCAATACAAGTCTTGTTTGTGCATCTAACTGTATTTTAGAAACATACTTTACAAATATATTTGAAAAAGAGTGCAAATGAAATTATTAATATCAGTCGAATAAGCCTAACCTGTGTGCTTTGCATGGAGCACATACAAGCCATTAGACTAGTCTTACCTTAAAGGACTGGACTGACTGCACTGACAAGAGGACTGGCACCAAAACCATCTCTGTGTGTCTGGTAGATAGATCTGTCTGGTGCGCACGCTAACACTTTAGCATTAAATATTTATGTTTAGAGGACTGGTAAAATGGACATAAAATTTGACCAAAAAAAATGCACTTTCAATGACAGAAGATCTCTCTTCCCGCGAGACTTTGAGTGTAACTTGTTTTGTTTACACAGGAAGTGAGCGAAGTTAGCCGGACAGCTAACGGTTTTTGCGCTGTTGATTCGTCACAGACTTCACTAAAGATGAAGACTGACATTTTGTTTCAGAAGTTATGAATCTACAGGTCATGGAATAAAAACCAAAACCAATAACAACTTTGAATTACTAAAAAGTCCATCTTCATACTTTGGATACAGCTAATCGCCTACAATTACTTACCACACTGTATGCTAAAGCGTTAGCATGCACACCAGACAGATCTATCTAGCAGACACACAGAGATGATTTTGGTGCCAATCCTCTCGTCACATATTTGTTAAGATGACCAATGGGCCAAACTCCCAAAAAGTCGGTATAGCCTCATTACTGTGAGCTGTCAAAGACCTTTTCTCACGGTCTCCCCTGTCTCTCTGTTAAGATAACCCCTGTCATTTGACCCCCTGCGGCTGCCATGTTTATGATAAAGCCTCCATCAGTGACGTGCGCATGTACAAATCTACACAGACTCACAAGGGATAGAAAAGCTGGCATGGCCACGTCTTCCCGGCATCAGTACTGGGTACATATCTCAGTTAGATAGCGTTATCCAGGTTTGTCGAGACCTCTTCAAGAGGGTGAAGAGATAGAAGAAGAAGAAGAAGAAGGGAGTGGGAAGATGAGGGTTTCTCTCTCCATGTAATCTGTTAGTCTGACAAACCGGCAAAGATGAATCCCTCCCCCTTTTCCCCTCATCATGACCCATTTCCCAGGCTCTACGAAGAAGAGGGGGGGGAACAGAAAGCGCAGAAGGAGGACGATGGATATTTGATGAAGAGAAAACCCTGGATGAGGAGCAGAAGAAGAACGGGGAAGGATCTGGGAAAGTCTGATCTGTAGTGTGAAAGTAGGTCAATTCAAGCCGGACGCAGGACGTCCCGGAAAGAGTTACGGCCCACTTCCTTTCTCCTGCTCTGTCCTGCGTGTATTCATGTACGTACGCAAAGCTTCAGTGGGAAGAAAGAGCTTTGTCATAGACTCAATTGGCCGGACAAAGCGTTTCCCTGCCTTTCTTTGCTTTTGCAGAAACAAGCAAACACCCAGCTAAACAAATGACAAATCAACCCAGTCAACAGTGTTGTGACTAATCCTCGGCACCCCGCTGTGTGACACACAGCGAGGATGAAAGACGCAATTTGCCACTATCTTCACCACACAAAGGCTGTCAGAGCCTAAAGATCACATGCAAATGGCAACCATTGTCATCAGTTAATTAACTTGATGTCATGTAGCCCACATTGTAGGACACTGTCTCCGAGGCGGATAATGGGACAGGTTTAGTCACAAATACCACAACACACTGTCACCTCGTGATATGTGCCATGTCCATTCACACCATCCCACCAAAGGCTGTTTTTTGCGTCTATGTGTATATGTGTGTCTGTGTGTATGTGTGTGTGTGTGTGTGTGTGTGTGTGTGTGTGTCCATGCACGTGACTCATTTCTAATTCATGTATCAGACTCTTTTAACCTGTCTGACACCTCCATCGCTGGAAGTCTCCCCATTTACAGTCTCCTTTAGTCTCAAGAGGAGAGAGATAGAGGGCAAGGAGGCAGAGAGAGAGAGACAGAGAGAGAGAGAGAGACAGAGACAGACAGACAGCTACACAGATGGGCAGCGGGGCAGAAGCGAATGAGAGGTAAAGGACAAAAGATAGGACAGTACAGGCAAATTCCTATACACCCCCCCCTTAGTCCATTGGAATGTAAGGGGAAAACATGGGGGGTTGGGTGCTTAGACTGGCTTATGAGCGGGGGTAGAGGCAATATTGTGTGTGTGTGTGTGTGTGTGTGTGAACGTTGGGGGGAGGGTCAGTGAGGATGAGGATAAGCAGTTGATTCCACATCTAAAAGGAGGTCATGTATTAAATATTAAATATTCATCTATAAATGATGACCAGACAATACGGCAGTTTACCCCCGAGGACTTCATCGGCTTTGCTCTATTTAAACCCTACACACACACACACACACACACACACACACACACACACACACACACACACACAAAGCTGAAGAGGAGTTTTGATCCCTTCACGTGAGCGCGAGTCCCATCAATATTCAAAACCTCCCAGTAATCCCCGACACACACGTGATGGAGTCAAAAGCAGACGCCTCAACCCTGGCTGCCACTTTGTCATATTGCAACAGAGGTGCGAGGGCACACACACACACACACACACACACGCTCTATTTCTGTGTGACAGCTCAGCTCTGACACACAAATGCCAGCCTTCTGATGGATGACTCAGATGCTCCCTCCTTATTGGTCGATAAGAGGGGGGTGCTGGTCTCTAAATTCTGGCTGTCGTCCAATCAGATCAAAGCCTCGGCAAACCAGAGCGATTAGACAGAAGAGGACATGACCCACTGGAGAGGTAACGGCACACTTTAATGTGCTGACCATTGGAGAAGTGCCTCTACTTTGCATCTACCCTGCATTTGTACTGCTGGTGTTTCAAAGCAGTTCCTGTGCAGCAACAGTGCAGCCAGCATGTAAATAGTGGGACTTTTAAGATCCAGCACTGTTCTGAACTTACTGTGAATTTGAATATGGCAAGTCTAGCAGTTTCAGCCCAACTTAAAAGACAAATTCCTCCTCTCCAAGGCTTGTGTGTGTGTGTGTGTGTGTGTGTGTTTGCCGCACACCGGCTTAGCGTGCAGAGGTGTGACTGAGCTAAAAATAGACATAACGTGAGTAGGCTCCCTTTAAGTAGATATAAGCTGAGCTCTTTAAACTTCTCATCTCTAATCCTCGGTAAACCCGTCCCCAAACTGTCTGCCTGCCAACCTCAGGATCACTCCTACTCTCACTCGTGAACGTGTGTGTGTGTGTGTGTGTGTGTGTGTGTGTACCTGTCGGGCCACTCTGCGGGCCTCCCAGTACGGTTTGGAGTCGTCCACGGCTCGTCCGATCCTCTTCACCTGCTCATCCAGCTTCACCGTCGCCTCCACCAGCACGGCGCGAAACCGCTGACGGCAGTCCTGCACGCACACACACACACACACACACACACACACACACACACATAAATGATCCAGTGACTGTGTGTGTTTTCCAGCCACAGGTCGACCCTCCTGTCTCTGGCTGTCTTCCCTCATACACTGTGCTTTCTTCTAAACAGCTGATCGGCTAATTGAAGTCATCACTGAACCATTAAGCCAAATACAAGCGCACCATACAGGCACATACAGCAGGAAAATTACATTATTGCAGAATCTCAGTTTTGAACATTCTTTTCCCTAATGGGTGCCAATAGTGCCTTGAAGATGCCTTCTAGGAGAAGCAAAGGTTGTGTGTGTGTGTGTGTGTGTGTGTGTGTGTGTGTGTGTGTGTGTATGTGAGAGAGTGTGTGTGTGTGTGTGTCTTTCCTGCCATAGAGCCTGTGGTGGCAGGGTGACACTAGGTAGATTATGGGTGACACTGCTTACAGAGTTGCAGGTTGACTATGAGTTGCAATCTTAAATCACTGTGAGAGTTACCAATGCAGGCCATTGGTGTGTGTGTGTGTGTGTGTGTGTGTGTGTGTATGTGTGTACACACTCTATGGTTGTAACATTTGCAGAAAAGCAGCAGCACCTGCATCCTGCTCTTAAAAAAGAGGGAGAAAGAGAGAGAGAGAGGAGAAAGAGGGAAAAGGGAGAGGGCGTGACAGGAAGTGGCCTTCCTGTGACATCATTACACTTCCAGTCTTCCTGTTCCTGCGGTTCATTGAGATTGTGACACAGAATGCATTGTGGGAAGTAAATCACGTAAACTACTGCTCATATACTGTGGGCGTGTCTATAGTTTAGCTACTGATGACACTCTCTTTCTCTTTCTCTCTCTCTTCTCTCTCTCTCCCTCTCCCTCTCATGGACTAAACCTCGGTGCCCCGGCTCCTCCTGTACCCTCTGAATCTGCATCGGTCTTAATCAACTCCAGACTCTGCAGGAAAACAGCCTCCAGCCTGCCAACGACACTTTCCACATTCTTCAGCTCCCAACATTCATTATGCCTCTTGGACGGCCTCCTCCGCTCTCCTTCTGAGTGTGTGTGTGTGTGTGTGTGTGTGTGTGTGTGTGTGTGTGTGTGCATTTCTCAATTCAATTACTTGACTGGCATGTTTAACAGAAACAATAATCCCAAAGCAGTGGAAAAAAATTACATTCTCAACCAACAGCAGTTAATTCTTTCAAACCATACTGAGAGGATTAACTATTTGGTTTGAAAACATGTAATGTCCAATGACACATAATCACCAATATGTATAATTACAATTAATTATCTGGTTTGTAACCAAGAACCACAGAATAGTACCTAATCATCAATATCTATAATGATGATTAATTAGTTGTCTTGGAAACATGGATTACACAAGACTACATAATCGTCAATACCTATAATAACTTTCAATTATTTGGTATTTGCTCCAACATTGAGAACGTGTATTTATATAAATCATCATGTCTTTTCTGTTTTATATGTATTTCAGCTCTAGCTTAAGGAGTTCAGATGAGAATGCAGGTCTAATGAGAAACAGAAGAGGCCTACTTTGAGAAGAAAAGAAAAAAACGAGGCCTAACTCTGGAATGTTTTGCTTTTGCGGAACAGTAACCCTACCACCAACCCAGAGCTGTAACCGTTAGCCTCCCATCCATCTTTCTGCCGCTGTGGGTTCCTCGCTGCACTTTTACAGCCTTCTTCCTCTTGAAACTTCTAGCAAGGGGCCCGGTTTGTTTAGAGGAAGGCCGGGGGAGATGTGGGGGAATTGGGAGCGCACTTGGGGATTCACGCTGCTCCAAATATGCCATTCAAATTATATTTAACATTCGGATTGCATCGTTATTTCCCTTGTAGCGCTAACAGTTCGACTGTACTGTGCTATTTAACAGGAGTGACAGCTGTTTTTTTCTGTTTTTACATATTTCCCCCCAGAAGGAATTCCCTCACCGCAAAAAAAAAATCCATCCATCTTTACAAGTCATTTGCATCAAGTCTTAAAATTGTATTTGTCTGAGAACAAGAAAAATTCTGCCCACGCAATGACATAATTTCACATGTTTCTTGAATTTTCTTGAGTCAAATGTCATTTTTGTGCAGTGATCTGCCTTGTTTCAAGATACTGACACTTGTTTCTCAGCAAACAAAACTGTATTGGAAACAAGTGGAATTAGACAGGATTTCCCCACTTGTTTTGAGAAAGATTTGGAGACTGAATATGAAACAGACTTGTTGAGACCAGTATTTTTCCAGTGTGGTTCAGCCATGGAAATGTTTTAACCAGCAGGGAGAGGCAATGATGCTGATGATGATGATGATGATGATGATGATGGTGTTTAAGCCTCCTTACCTCCAATTCACTCTCCCAGCGGTTGATGTCATCTGTGGACTGGTTTAACTTCTCCAGCTCTCCCTGTTTACAGAAAACATGGCATGGAAAGGCATGGGAGGGGGAAGAGAGGAGGAGCAGAGTTAAAACCCAATCCAAAATATCTGGAGGCTACAGTGACTTCTGTCTGCCAGTTCACTGACTCTGTGTGTGTGTGTGTGTGTGTGTGTTGAGGATGTGGGGGAAGAAGATCCTTAAACCTGTTTGTGAATTGGTACATTATTGCATCAAAATTGTTGAGTTCAAAATTGAGAGACAGACAGACAGAGAGAGAGAGAGAGAGAGAGAGAGAGAGAGAGAGAGAGAGAGAGAGCGCAAATAACCTTCAATTCCCTCTTTAATATGCTATTAAATGCTATGATATAAAATACTATACAATATTTTGCATTTCTTGGCTGCAACCATTCCACTGATTCAGAAAACGTTAGAACCTTCCCTAAGGAGAAATCACTATAACATTCCTATAGGAGCTTATAGTGTCTGTGGTATTCAATGGTGAGTTTATATTGACCTTATCATACTTGATGGTATTTTTATATCCTATGGTATCACTATAATATTCCTGCAATATTCCTATAGGATATACCACATGTTTTATATAGTGTCCTTTTAAAAAGGTATCATAGGATTAGTTCTTCTTCCCATTTTAATTTCAATGTCACTTTCACTGGTGGCCACAGCTGGAACCATTTAAAAACATCTAACCTGGATTCTAGGATCCACTTCTTCCTCTTCGGCGCACTGGGAGGCTTCCTCGTGATTATTCCCATTTTCCAAAGGATCCATTTCCAGGATATTTGGAGATTTTGACAAGAAAAAGAAAACGGAGGGTCTTCAGAGCAAACAAAGCGCGACCCCCGGGTGCTGGGCAGCAGGGGTCTCCAGCGGTGATCCGCCCTCTCTAACCTTTACAGAGCCAACATTGCATGCTTCAGTCTGTTCTTCTCTATTATTAACGCCTGGAAGTGTTTTAGCAGTAGAGGACTCCGCTGTCTGCAGAGAGGCGCGCCTGGCGTCTGATCCCACACACACTGTGGAAGATCACAGCCTGTGGACAGACAGCAGACTAATGTGGTAGACTGGTGTTAAACTAGCCATAATGAACAATACAACTACTTCTGGTCTGGACTTTCAAAATAAAAGCCCAAATGACCACTGTCTTGCAACGTTTTTGGATAATACAACATACCAATATGAAGGGAAATCTATTGTAATTTTTTGTCAAGCTGTCCTTGTCACAATGTATATTCACAGCCTTGTAGGCCCTGATATAATAGTGAATCAAAATATGGGTAAACTATGGTAACATCTTTTGGTGATTATAAGACAAAACACCAGTATGAAACAAAAATAAAATATAAGCATTATTTGGGCTTTTTTGCCCTTAAAATACTTAATAACTTACATCAGTTTGATATTAGTTAGCACTTATTATGCTATACAATATGATGTATAACAAATATTGTTATGTCAGCATACTTGTCTTCACATAACACATGGACGGTATTAATATGAACTCCATATCTTAAAGCATTAAGGTGTTATAATAGTTTCCAGAAAATCATTTTTTCCTTATTAATATGCAAATGTATGCAGCAAGGTGCTCCAAAATCTAATCGCCTATCTACTCTATAGGGGGGAACCTATGGTGTGTAAGTATGAAGTTTCTATCATGTGTTGTTCTTGGTTGTGTTCACAAGAATGTGTCTACACACAGACAGACAGACAGACAGACAGAAAGGTAGACAGACAGACAGACAGACAGACAGATAGACAGAAAGGCAGACAGACAGACCACACGTACCATGGTGGTGGGACATGATAAAAAAAAGGTGGGTATGAGTTTAGGTGTGTTTACCCCGCTATAGCCTACATCCCTGCATATCAGCCCAAAATGCAATATAAGGCTGCCAAAATTCAGACACAAACACAAAACCTACACCAGACTGTAGTCATATCTAAAGTTTCACTCCATAGTTAATGTGTGAGTTAAGTGATATGATTTTTGTTCTGTACAGCCCAATAGCTATACCTACTCTCCCCCGGCAATACAAGTTTTTTGCTTTTATTTTGAAGGTAAAATCGCCCTGCTTTCCGGTCTTATGTGGCGGGCTTGACGCAGCTCCAGCATGGGATGGTGAGTTGGTTTTACTCGCCCTCTGGTGGTGAGGGCAAGAGGGGAGGAGCGAGGGTGTGTTGGCAGCAGGTTGGCGCCAGGATAGATTTATATAAACACTTTGGCCATGGTGTTGATGTAGACCAGTGGTTCCCAAAGTGGGGTCCGGGGATCCCCAGGGGGGTCGTTGAAGGGGTTCCAGAGGGTCCCCAGACAAACAAAGAGGAATCATGTCACAAATATTTAATCCGAGAGAAGTTAATAGTAAGAAACTGTTATTAATACTATCATAAGCAGTGTAGCCTATAACAGTGTACAGGCCTTTGGAAAGGTCACAGTAAGTCCTGATGATTTATAAATCAGTGCCAGTAGAAGTCCTGGCTGTCTGAGACAGAGGACAGAGAGGACAGAGGCGGATCTGACTGCTGGCAGGTCAGTGGGAGGGAGGGGATGACGCCCCCCAGCGGAATTAAAGGGACACACCCTCGTTCACTGTGCACAGCATCCACACTGGCTGCATGCATGATGCACACTCTCATATCATGCAATTGGATTTGGACATTTTCTGTCACATCACGTTAGAGATGCAAAGATGAGGTGGTTTATATCCACCGACAAATCACTGTAATATTCCTATAGGGACTTGTAGTATGTCTGTGGTACTCAATGTGAGTTAATAGAGTTGACAGTGACTTTATCTGGCTTTCTAGTATTTTTCTACCTCCTATGATATTCCTATAATATCCTCATAGTGACTTATAGTGTGTCTGTGGTACTCAATAGTGAGTTTATTGTGACCTTATGGTACTTTTATGGAACCTTATGGGATTATTTAAATTCCCTATTATAAACCCTATTATAGTATCACTATAATATTCCTATAGGATATTATACAGTTTTGCTCTGATATTTGTAATAGTATTCTTCTAAACTTCATCATAGGATTAATAGTTCTTTTCTGACATGTTATAACTGTTATGTTATAACTGACCAATGACTTGAATGAATCTTCATGATTTTAATTAATAAACTACATAATCATTATTTTCAAACTGATATTTAGTTATGAGGATGTGAGGATATGGTCTTTTAATGGGAAGGAAAGCATAAATTAATGATTTGTTTGCGAAAATATAACTATTATATATAATAATAATAATAATAATAATTGATTACATTTTATATAGCGCTTTTCTAGGTACTCAAAGCGCTTCACATATGGGGGGGGGGGACTTAACTCATCCACCACTGATGTATAGTTATATTTCTATAATATAACTATATATATATATTTATATAACTATAACTATAACTGTTTGCCTGCCTTATTATGATCACTAATGGAGGTCATAGTTCACCAACCTTTTTATAGGCCTATACTGTTATATAATAACATTATATTATAATACTAGACATTTCTATATAGACTTCTAGTGAGTCTGTGGTATTCTTGTGAGGTTATAGTCACCCTATTGTCCTTAAAGGTATTTCTTAATCTATTATGGTATCTTTGTAGTATTGCTATAGGGACCTCATTGGTCTTCGTGGTATTTTTTTTCTCCTATGGTATCACTATAATATTCCTATAGCACTCCTGCAGGATATATGCATACGTATATAGGCCTATGTATGTAGGCCTAATAGCTAACAGCTTCTCCATTATATTTGTAGTAGCCTATCGTCAAATTTGCAGTAGGATTCGTGTAGTTCTTTGTTCTCCTCCATGATGTCTGCAGGTTAAAGTGATCACATCTGTCTCAGTGTGGAAGTTGGGAGTGAGCACAGCCTCAGATATGGATGGCTGCCCAGCTCCACTGTTCGTCATCGCGTTTTTTACAGCGTGCTCCTGCGTATGCATGTATGCGACCGATGGGCTGATTTCATAACGTGGGGGGGAAAGAGAGGGATGGGGGTTTGAGAACGGATGAACACCGGACCCGGTAGGCTTTATGCACCAATAGTGTTATCTTCATTCCCCGGCCATGCAGACGATGCACTAGAGGAGATGCGGTAGGGGAGGCTGCTGATGCTGATGCTGCTGTCCGGTCCGCTGTTATTCGTGTCTTGAGCATCATCCCCGTGACGGCCAGAGAGATCGAGCACCGGAGCCACGGACACCGCAGACCGGAGGATACCGGAGGATAACGGAGGATGGAGTTCAAGCAGCTGGTGGAGGCGGCGGAGAAGTGGTGCTCCGGTAACCCGTTCGACCTCATCTTCGCCGAGGAGGACGACGAGAGGCGGCTGGACTTTTACGCAGAGCCCGGCGTCTCCTTCTACGTGCTGTGTCCCGGCGGCACCGACAATTTCGTAAGTGTGTCCCTGCAGGGCCTCGCTCTCTCTTTCTCTATGTGTGTGTGTGTATATGTAGGTGTGTCGAGGGGGGGTGGGGTTGTCCCGGTTGGTCCCGGTTTTCCAGCTGATGGATATGGGAGAGGATAGAAATGGGAGGAGGGGGGGATTAGCGCGAGCCCCGGCAGGAGTGGAGAGGATGATGTCATCTCAGTTTGACTGCCCCCCCCATCGTTGTTTTTTTTTTGCCGGACCCCCCCAGCCTCCGCCCCCCCCGAACACACACACACACACACACACACACACACACACACGCTCACCCATCATCACCATCAGTTGTGATAACCCGCTGAACCACACCAGTGTCAAGCCATCTAAAATTAAAAAAAAAAAAAAAAGGAGGCATGAGGCCCTTCACTTTCAAAATAAAACCCTTATGTACCAACATAAGTTGCAATGTATTTGGGGGTAATACAAAGTAGGACATTGAAATAGAGAATAGCTACACATCAGGAGGATCATAGTATCATAGTTGCTTTTTTTTTTTCAAAATGTTGTTTTCGAAGCATAATTTTATTCATAGCCATAAAGACCAATGCAAGATGCTGCCAAAAAATCACCAAGACTCAAACTCAAACCTTTTAGCAGACTGTTTTGCAGCTAGAACTTCACTCCATATCTAATCCAATTCCACTGAGTTATACAGTATGATTCAATATTCTGATTTTCTGCACATCCAAATACTTAACCATTGTTTCTTTTCCCCCAAAAGTGACACACACACAACACTTTTATTTTGAAGGCGAAACGGCCTACATTCCGGTCTTGTTCCGTCTGCCTCTGTCTGACTTGACACCACTCTGACCAGCACAGCCTCCACTAGTGTACTGCAGCACTGTTATTGTCTCTGGGCCCTGAAGCTCCTGAGTGCAGACCCGCCCTGCTGCCTGCTCCCTGCTCAGTAACAGCAACAGAGGCTAATAGAGGGCGAGCACCAGATGGGAATAATGACCCGCGGCCCAGGGCGTCTGTTCTGTCAATAACACATTATGTCACACCACACCGTGCCTGTGTTCTGCAGACCTCGCCTGCTCTGGACTGTCCCACAGACAGCAGGGCAGGACGGCTTTAGGAGGGACTTTCCAAGGCTGTTGATGTTTTCATGTCCAACTGGGGGAGAAGAGTAGAGAAATCCAGTTTCTGCAAGTTTAAACCCTCTGAAAGTATGAATGTCTTCTTATTTACAGCAACAAATTAGGAGATGGTTGCATAAATACACACACATGATGCACACTCACACACACACACACACACACACACACACACACACACACAGACAAACACACACACACACCATTAGGTACCAGGATTGGTGTGTGTTTTGTTGCCGCACAGCACCTTCCATCTTCCTCCATGTTTCTCTGTCTCACTCTCTATCAGTAGCTCTCTCTCAGTTTTTATCTCTCTTTCTAATGCATGTCAACCGCTGCAGCCCATACACACACACACACACACACACACACACATGCACACTCCTCCGCCTGCTATGCACTCCCCAAAGGCTGAGACAATCAGGTAGAATAACTCTCTCTCTCTCTGCAGGACTCTGGAGATCCAGTTACCCATGGTCGATCAATACCGCTATCAGCAGGGGGCGTCTCCCCTGCTCTCTCTCTCTCTCTCTCTCTCACACACACACACACACACACACACACACACACACACACACACACACACACACAGCCTTTCTCTCAGTTTACCTTGTTTTTTTCCACCCAGAACTGTGTACACCCAAAGCATCAGGGCACTGTGATATCAGCTCTACCACAACAACAGTAATAGCTGCTCATCATTGTCCCTCGCTCTGTAATTTTCCTCTGGGTAATTCCAGAGGGGCAGACAGACACGTATTGATAACCTAATATAGCGTGGCCTTTAGACTCTAATTAAAGGCCACCAAAAGGAAACCGAGAGGTAATTGCTCCGGTGGCTGGGTGGTTTATCAAAAAGTCTCGGAAACTGCTTTGAGGTATTAGCCGACAAGTTGCAGTCAGTAATGAGGAAGTTGATTTTATTCTGATTAGAAGACTTCCTTCTTATATTAACTATATGATTGAGTTACTTTACTTGCCAGAAAGGATGGAGTGAACCTTAAGCTCAAACTATTCATCAACCCATTAGTGTTGAAGCCCAGGTTTGAGCTACTGATAAGTGTGTGTGCATGCATGTGTGTTTGTGTCCATGCTTGTGCGTGTGTCAGGCAGTTGTTTTGTCGTTTGTGTTATTCGCACTACTTTGCCTCCCGTCCTTGAAGCATTTTCTTTTCTATCTGGGTCTAATTGCTCCGTTCTACTTTTCCCTGTGCCGCGGTGCCCCTGACCCAGCTACACTTATTTTACTTTATACCTTTACTTCCCGCAAGCGCCGTGTAACTGATACGGCCCACAGTAGGCGACACTGGATGAAGAAGGTGTGGCAGTAATGCGCTACCTGGTGTACGGTTTTAAATGTTGGACAGGGATTTGGCGGAGGGTAAAGCCATCCAAACCCAGTTTATCCACCTTATTGTTTGGAGGAATAGAATTTGCCCAGCTGAAAAGGGAAGACAAGTCTTCCTTTGTGTGCCCCAAAGGCCAAAAGGTCTTTATTTTGTAGGAGTATCCAAAATAAAGGCTTTTATCACTACATGACTGGTTGGAAATGATGCCTGGCAGAAAGAGTAACGTTTGTTCATCTGTGTGTGTGTGTGTGTGTGTGTGTGTGTGTGTGTGCAGCACGTGTGGAGCGAGAGTGAGGACTGCCTTCCCTTCTTACAGTTGGCCCAGGACTACATCTCCTCCTGCGGGAAGAAGACTCTGCTGGAGGTGCTGGAGAAGGTCTTCACGTCCTTCAGACCTGTAAGGACACACTAAAGGGACAAAGCTATGGGAGTCACAGTCTGTTAACACACTGTATGATAACCACAACACACTCATCTCTGCTTACTGTGTAGTTACTAATCTAACCCTGATACAGTCTGTTTTCTTTTGTGTGGACAAAATGTCACGCCAAACTCCACTCAAAAATCTGCCTATTCAATGTTGCCTTGCTTAGCAGCAAATACATACCTTGTAGAACATAACTGAAGAGCTTTTATGAATTGTTAGGGTCTTCTGGCAAATTCTGCCTACCTGTATCCACCAAGCAGGCTCTTATTTCAATAAAATCTAAAGTTTTGGAGTTGGTTCACACTGCTTCCTACCACCCTCCATGCTGTATTTTGGTGGAGGAAGACTGGGGGAATAGCCACTGACCTATAATTAACATGTGAACCAATTCCAAAAGTTGAAATTGCATTGAAATAAGTGTTGCTTGGTGCACTGAATCTATAATGAATTGAAGTGTGGATCTTTGGTGCTAAGCGCTCATTGCTGTGATATTTCTGCACAGCACTTCCCAGAGGTCACCTGTCAATCAAAGTGCATCTTTATCTATGGATGAATAAATGGATATCTATGTTGATGCAGTTTGAGTTTCTGTAGGTGGCGCTCTTTTCTTTGTCTGTTCAGCCATGTTGGCTATTGCTGCTCATGCTAACTACCCACTTCTTTTTCTGTTTATTTATAAAACACATCACTTCCTGTGTACCAGAAGGTTTTACCCAAGAAAGATCTACCAGGCACCGGACGTTTCGAATAGCAAATGTAAAAGCTTTCATGAACCGGATATAGGTTGGATCACTATAATGTTACTAATCAGTGATAGAGAGTAACAAAACAGATATTTACTTATATGAAAATGTCAAGGATTATTACTCTAGACAGATTTTTTAATGCAGTTTGGCGTGACAAATGTTGGCTATGTCTACACACACACACACACACACACACACACACGTGTCTCTAACATACCCTTCTTCTTTCTCCCTCTCCTCTTAGCTCCTGGGTCTTCCAGACATAGACGACGACAGTTTCGAGCATTACCATGCCGACGTGGAGGGGGAACCAGGGGCGGACCACCAGCAGATGGGGGTCAGCCAGCAGTGATGAGCCCCGAGAAGAGGCCTGCAGCTGGGGTAGACCTACCCAGAAGCCCCAGGCCTCAGCCCATAGGCCCAAACACTTAGCAAGTCGTCTACACACTCCTACAGCACCCACCGGCCAAACACAGACATAGACACAGACAGACACACACACACATACACACACAAACACACACACACACACGCAGGGTTCAACTTGCTAAAAATGCACCACCATGTTCTTGAATGTCTCAGTGGCTTTGCTTCCCAAACAGTGCACTCTGTTGCACACTGTTCATATACACACACACACACACACACACACACACACACACACATAGACACAAACAACTGGGCAACCTGAGCAGTTGCCATGTACAATGCAAGTTTATCATAATCATTCACCATCTGGTTAGTTAAAGTTATACAGCACAGCAATATTACCATCCGCCTCGGCTGGCTTTGTTATGCAGCAGCAGTCAGATAGTGCCACATTACGCACCCCCCCCCCCCCCCCCCCCCCCGTCGCTTTGGAAATGAATGTGGCAGATAACCCAGTTTCTCTGCCTGTCTGTTGACACAGAGGAGCCACAAGAGCAAGATGAAAGATTAATGTGTGAAACCTGCCTGCTTGTGGCTGCATGTTTGATGTAGAGGGCGTTTTTTAAGAGGCAATCGCAGGGATGCAGATAAGAGAGGCGAGGGGAGGAGGGGGTGCCGACGACTTAACGGAGGGAAAGAAGGCGGGGGATTTTGTTGTTTGACGTTGATTGCGGTGGGACGCGCCTCGTATTTATCCTGTTTTAAAACATCGTCACACACGCCCACTGGCACAGTTTGCCATAGCAATGTAGGTGACAGTTAAAAAGCATTTTACACACTCCCATGTGGAAGTGACAACATGTACAGCATTGCAGCAGTAGGGGATCATTTTCTTGGGGGGGCATCCTGAGGACTCACAACACCGCACAGTGTGTTAACATCACTTTCACAGGGGGAAGTTTTTAATCGGACGTTAGCGCTGTCACGTTCACTGTCGCAGCCGAGGTCCGCGCACCCAGCTTAAGGCCTTCCCTGCTGGGGGTGACTCATGCATCGTCACGTGACACACACCGGTTCCTCTCTGCAGCCCGTAGTCTTCCTGGTCGTTCCCGGTTAAGCTTCCTAGCCCTCCCTCCCTCCCCTCCCTCCCTTCGTTTCAGACCGGGCAGGTAGAAACACTAATCTATGGTCAGACGTGCGCATGACAAACGGATACGGCGAGGAAAGCTGATTCCCGTTGGCTTCAGATCTGGGACCGTGGACGGCTCTCGAGCACCAGTCCATTGGGACGCATTCCCCAAGTCAGCCAAAACCTCTTTCACCCTCTTTAGTGTGTGTGTGTGTGTGTGTGTGTGTTTCATTTAATGGATTCCTTTAGAGGTTTTCCCTTCACCATAAATTTGAATTCATGCGTGCACACCCCGAAAACCCTGAATGATATCACAGGGAGGAGCAAATATTTGTTGTCAGCCGACCTCTGCCCACCCTGTATTTCTAATCTGACAGTGTGTTGTGCACTGCAACGCTTCAGGCCCCCCCCCACCACCACTCCGCCCTGCAGCCAAACACATGCAAGTCAGTTTCAGAGGTTTATCTTTAGCCGGTTTACTTTGGCTTGCCACTGTTTTTGTCTTTTTATTGGCTCTCTGAATGTTTCTCATGCTGTGTGTTTTCTGTTTGTCCTCCGACGTGTGTGAAATTGTTCAATAAACCGTGTGAACAGAGGCCTTGCGCAAGTGTTTTTGTTCTTCTGCCTACGTGAAGTTAATGTAACACAAAGCACCTAATATGGAGGGCTTTCAGATGACCTGCTGCTCTGCCAAAAGCCTGCTGGTGTTACTGGGCTTGACGTCACGCCACCACCTGACGCACCCACACAGAGCTGCGTCAAGTTAGACGGAGTTAGACAGGATGATGCCGGAAGTGAGACGATTTGGCCTACAAAATAAAAGCATACAATTTATGAGCGTTGAAGTGCATTTCGTGGTGGCTTATTCTGGTTGACTTGACACAGTTTACTGGATCCCCACTTTAAAGGCCTTAGGTACAATTGTGCCTGTGGGTTACAATTACTTTTACAAGATAGCAGACATCCACCCAAGTTTTATGGGTGACATGGCACCACTGGAACTCCAATTTTGCCACAGATATGGCTTTATGTTTTTAGATAACAGACACCCGCTCATGTTTTCTCAGGGTTTTTTTTTAATGTTTAAATCATCCAGTATTAAATCTTTTAGGCTTACCCATACAGAAGGCACTTTTCCATCAGGAAATACCATGCCCCATAACATTCTCTTTACATTCTACATTCTAGGCATTTAGCAGACACTCTTATCCAGAGAGACTTGCAATCAGTGAAACACTAGAATAAGCTTTTAATTCCTACCTCATCAAAAAATATTCCTGTGACCACAGAATGATCATGTAAGGGCAAAGAAATAGAATAGAGCTAAAGAGAGAGAGAGGATGATTTATTTCAGTTTGCACTATAATCTTTTTAGCATCAATTTTACAGACACAAAGTTTCACTCCATGTTTTAGTAACTTACCACAATTTTGTTTTGTGCAGTCCAATACTTTTTTTCAGAAGTGACAAATTATATGTTTTATTTTGAAGGCACAATTGCCTGTTTTCCGGTCTCGCGCTGGCTCACTCTGGCCGGCTTGACGCAGCTGCCTGCAGGGGGAGGAGGGCAATCCCTGCTTTTATTTTTCCTTGCAGACGACCACAGTGGAGCACAAAAACAAACTTGAACCCGACGGGCTCTGGGTCAACTGTCGAGTTTATTCCCTCGTCTGAGGAGGAGGAACTGAAGAATTTGAAGTTAAAGTATTAGATTCTGCCTCAGCTGCATGTTGCTGAGCACAGGGAAGGGCTCAGACAAGAAAAACGACCGTTTGGAAATTAATTTATGCGTCAGCGAGTGCGCACTTTACGCACAGAGCGCACCGTGAAACTTTAAGATGTTGGATCACGTCGCCTATTGTTGTTCGTGTGTTATGTGTCTGTGGCTGATGTCAGTTCTTCAGGATTCACTCTAACCATGCATCGTGGCTAAACATAAAAAGCGCATAAAAAGCGCACTCAAGAAGTGTTGTTTATTTAACCGAACGCAGCATGGGTGCCAAACAGAGCAACCCGGCTTTTGACGGCAGGACCCGGGCTTATTCCAGCTCGGACCTCCCATCTGGAAACTCAAACGGGAGGGACAGGATCGCGGGGTTCAGGTACACCAATGGCCCCGATGGGCCCCGGATCCGGTACACAGGTGGAGGGTCGACCAGCTCCGGGCTCAGTATACCGAGCGGCGGCAGGTCAGGGTCGCACGGACTCAATCAAAGTCTCGATGACACGGACGGTGATGACGAGGGCCAGCTGTCTCCCGAGGGCCACAGGCTGCTTATTGGGTCCCTACCGGCTCACCTGTCCCCTCACTTGCTGGGAGGTAAGACGATAAGCTTAGTGAGACTTTCAAATATTCCTATAATATTCCTATAATCTGTGGTACTCAATAGTGATTTGATCTCCTATGATGTTCCTATAATATTCCTATAGTGATTTATAGTGTGTCTGTGGTGCTCAATAGGGAATGTAAAGTGAACATATGGTACTTTATGGTAATTGTTTTAATCTATGGCATAGCAGATATCACTGTAATAGTGATATTGTATTCATACAGCATAGGCTATTATAGTTATAGTTTTGCTGTGATATTTGTATAGTATCCTTCTAAAATGTGTATAGGATTACACTAGTTACCATACTTTTCCATTTGACATGTTATAACTGGTATGGTAATTACTGACTAATGACTCTGGCTGCTGTATTGCAGCCACAGGTGGCTCCACTGCATGCAGCTTTTCTCTTACAGCCTTTCACTGGCGTGTTTATCAATGTGGCTGAGAAGGAAGAGTGCATGCATGTAGGTCAGCAGATAAGAGCTTCCTGCTGGTTACACATTGCCTGACACAAACACACACACACACACGCACACACACAGTATTTCTGCCTACGCTGAAGCAAACTTCCTGAATCTCTATTTCTCAACTGGTGAGTCGTGTCCCAAACCACAGGGAACTTGGTTACCAGCACCTAGACTGACTTCAACTTTAATTTCAGGACCTTCTCTACCTTCTAATATCCATAATGTCTGGTATTGCTGAAAACAAAAGCTTCTATTGTTTCACTTGTGTCTTCCTACATCTCTGTTGGAGTTCTTGGAAATGACTCTTCTCCCATTTCCTCGTCTATGACAGTGTAGTCAACAAGAATAAAGTTGAATTTTAATAGCACAGACACAATTTCCCAGATGAGGAAGTGTAATCATTAATAACCTCATCACTGATAACCTTTGCTCGTCAGATACAAGTGGTCGTGACTCTTCGTGTATCAGAGGCTGACTGTGTTTACAGGCTTGTCCCATTCCCCCCCCCCCCTCCCATGCCAACGCATGACCCATCCACGATGTTAACATCACACACTGGAGTCATTACTGTGTCTGCGTGTGTGTATTTCCTTTGTGTGAGCGTGTTTGGAACATTTTCAACAACAAATGATCATATCTAATGATAAAAACTTCTGCATCTGCAAACAACAACCACAACAAAAAATGCTCACATCATCAAATAATGAATATCCACGTCAAATGATGAAAAGCCAACCATCATACAGTTTATGATTATGAAAATGTTCCAGTTTTCTGCCACTTTTCTTCAGCCAGCAGTGTTAACATGTTTAACAGCAGGTTATCTTATCGCAGGTCAAACAGCTCCTCCCCTATTAATCTTTGCTCAGCTGATAAGACACCCAGGGTTGGGAGGCTGTGTGAATGTGGGTCAAACTATTAATTAATCATCAAATCACTTAATTAATTTATATGCACACACAGGCACTCGAGATGAAGACAAAAACATGCTCTCGTGTTATAGAAACTTGTGTTAAAGAAAGAATGGGTGACATTTTCATCTACATAAATGTCTGTTTTGCTACTTTGCTGCAGTAGATTGTTTACTACAGACAGAAGGCTGGTAAATGGACATGTCAGGGCTTGTACTGTATAAGAAATACAAGATGAAGCTTATCTATACTGTCCCACGGCCTCTCTGTGTGTATCAACAAGGAGTGATGGGGGAGACGCTGGAGCATCTGGGTCCTCAGCCTCCTGTGTTTGTGTGTTTCCTCCCAGGGTTCCACTGTCCCGTCTGCTCCAAGTATGTGGCGTCGGACGAGATGGAGAAGCATCTGCTCATGTGTTTCAGCAAAACCCACCTGGCCTACAACAGTAAGAGAGCGGATGGAGAAAAAAATAACTCCGAGCTGAAGCAGTTGGTCTTCTCTCGTTTCTCGGTTTTGCTTGTTCATTTTCAGCTCAATATAGGCACGGTTGATGACGAATGTAAATACTGGTGCATCAGAGAGCAACTGGGGTCAGGCTACTTCTCTCTTCCCTTCCTCTTTTATTTCACCTGTTATTATTGCTGCCACTTGATCATGAGGTTGTTTAACTTGCACTCTTGCATCAACTGATCCCCAGGCCCTATGGACTCAAAAGGATTTTTTTTCTCAAGAGCTAATTATCCACAAAAATGCATCTATACTAGGACCTTCAGTGCAGCACATAAAAGATCAAAGCAAACACAACTATGCAGCTGCATATCTACATAGCCACACATACACATGCAGACTAACTGTGTGTGAGCACCTGCATAGTGCACACACACCTATACATGTGCATACAGACAGTGCAAATGCATGCATGTTACTGGTAAACACACATACGCTCCACACAGACTGTATTTCATAGCTTATCTGGGGCGTCCAGGTGCATAAACATCATGCATGTGGCCCTCCTACCCACACACAACCTATCCAAACATTTCCAAAGCACAGTGGAACCGATCTACATTAAATCAGCTACACAAATTTATTCTAATATGTGTGCATGCGTGACTACAAACCCAGTTACTCCAGTGCCCCAGGTATTGACAGTGGGGCCCCACATACATGTGAATACACACACACATACATAAATATGCAGAAACACATGGAATACACAAACATTTGTTCTTGTCCTTCCTTCCAAGCCTTAGAAATTAAGTTCTAAATACTTTGTCATTCCATTTTCTCACCATCATCAGACCAGAATGACTTTTTCCCCTTTCAATCTCAACATTTTCATCTCACATTACACAATAACACACCCTACTGCATACCTCCCCGTTTTAAAGGCTAGTAGAGGAATAGTGCTTATAATCTAAGGTCAGGTGTGAACCACAAAAGTTGGTGTGGGGCTTGGTGTCTGAGGCGGCTCTGTGCTCAGCGGTCTGTCTGTGGGTATTGTCTTTCTCAGAGGACATCCTGTCTAGAGACTCTGGGGAATGTGCCATCTGTTTAGAGGAGCTGGAGCAGGGAGACACCATCGCCAGGCTGCCCTGCCTCTGCATCTACCACAAAGGGTAACACACACGCACACACACATACACACACACAGAGAGAAAGAAAGAAAAAGACAGAGACCCCTTTTCCACCTAGCAGTAACATGCGTCCTGGATGGACAGATTGTAGTTGGATAAAGCACCCAAACCACATCTGGGGAAGATTAGAGACACATTTGGTCACACTAACACCAAAATGTAAACACAAAACATCTTCATTCCACATATAGACGTTATAGAAATGGAAATGAACCAAATCAAACAGGTGGCAGGCAGCTTGAATAACAACATCCTTGTCAAAAAAACAGATGGTCAAGATACTGGTGGATGGAGCGAGACGAGGTGTTTGCTGACAATTTTAAAAGGTGTAAATATGAATAGTATTTCGAGAGGAGGTGATTTGAACTGCAGTCTGTGTTCTAATTTATGTACCAAAGATGCATTTTAATGTCATTTGTGAATGCAATCCAGCTAAATAATGAATAAGACGCAATCTGGGTACAAGATGCATGTTAACGGCAAGTGGGAAGGGGGCAGTTGAGAGTTGCTTTTCACGAGTTCTCTTCTTCTAAGCATACACGCTCCCCTCCTCTCCCTCTTCCAGGTGTATAGACGAGTGGTTTGAGGTGAATCGCTCGTGTCCGGAGCATCCCTCTGACTAGTGGCTGCTGGAGTTCGGTTTGGATCGACTGTAGCCCGCTGCGGTCTGCCGTGTGGCCTGACCTCATCTCAACACTGTCCGTGCCAACCGAGCATCAGCGCTCCTCAGGGATTGTAAGACATTATTGTGTACAGGATTATTCATATTGCCTCATGGAGCAGCAATGGACTACGGAGTTGTTGCTCTACAACATGGGATGTTCAGAGGACCATCGGTGGAATCAGTTAGTCTCCGAATATGAAATGAACATTGCTTATGCCCCCTGCTGGCCTGAAACGAGTTCACGCGACCTGGAGACACACACCCTGATCGAACCGCTTTGCTGATCAGGGTGTGTTTTACAGCAGAGGACTTGAACAGGTTGACGCCTGTTCTAGAGACTTGATTATAAGGCTGATGCTGTACAATGTGAAAAACAACCCTACAGAATAAAATGATATCAGCTTTAATGGATGATTATCTGGATGTTGACACAAGCCAGAAGATAGATCATCACTGTAAAGCAAAAACAGGGCAAAAATGGCTCATAATTACCTTCTTTAAACAATCATGTGTCCTAGACCAAATAGACTAGTATGAATAGGCTCTGACAGATCTAAATCACTTGTCCATTCAGAGCCACAGTCGTGTGATTATATACAGTAGTTTCGCTGTGGAATTAAAGTTAGACTAAAACATATCTAAAGATGATTCAGACTCTCTAAGTAGAGTCATAATATGCTGCTATGTCACAGGTGTCTACTGGAAAGTTTTCCTGTAACCTTTGAGCCTTTGTTTCATTGTATTCTCTGTTTGTACTGCAATGAATTGCACAAAAATAAACGTTTTTGTCCTCGTGTCAATTTACTGCATATAAATGATTTAATCATTTAACATCCAAACCTGCTTATATCAGCTACATTTTTGAGTTTTGATAATTGACAAGACATTATTGTTTGGTCAACAATGGTCCTGGATGCTCACCTGATGCTTCTAAATAGGTTTCTGGTAAAAACAAAAAATGTCAAGACAAAACTTGCCATTCTAAGGAATAGTAAGTTCGACACCATAGAAACCCAGCTGATGCCCATGTTCTACAGTCTTCTCCCCATGAGATCCTCACCTTGCTAAATCGACTAGAACAAATATCTTAATTATTACGCAACCTTTGATTCAATAGGAGCGTCAATAGGAGGATGAAGGATGGAAAGAAGGAGGGAATCTTAGGCTCTTGGTTATAAGTCTCTGGAAATCCTGTTGGGCCTCCTGATATCTGAGGCCATCGATATGTGGGCCCTGGGCTGTGTGATGGCAGCCTTGAGCATCGACTACCACCTCTATCCTGGACACGACGAATATGACATTGTGAGATTCATCGTGGAGACACAGGGCCTGCCAGAGGACGAGCTGCTGCATGCTGGTACAAGAACCAGACGTTTTTTCATCAAGGACCCTCCCACGTAGTCCGAATGGAGGCTAAAGGTATTGTAGCACCATCCTGCTTTGGCCTTTGCTGGTCAGGTACCATTTTTCCTGATTATCCAACAACCCTTTAAAAACGAAGAAGTAACTCATATGTTGTTTGAGACACCAGACGAGTTCAGGACAGAAACCGGGATCCAGTACAGCGGGGGTGAGAAGAAGGTCATCAAACATCTGGATGACATGAAGCTTGTAACTGGTCCTTCTTTTATTATACAAATGAAGACTGAATCAATAGCATTCATTTGCTCCGTTTCTGAGTGAGGAAGTAGATTTAACTGAACTCTCATTACCTTTGTTTCCAAATACAGCGCTACAAGAATGGGAAAGAAGATATTAAGTATGAAGACCTCTCTGAATTTGTAAGCCTCTTGAGAGGGTTTCTGGAGCTGAACCCAGAGGACAGGATCACTCCCAGTGAAGCTCTGAACCACCCGTTCATTACAATGAGCCACCTGGCAGACAACATGGACGACAGCGCTCAGTAAGTATCTGTGCATTTTAGTTTGTGTGTGTGTGTTAATGCAGTTAGTAGATCACACATGAGTTTGGAGAAATGCTTGTTTGCATGGACGGATGGATAGATGGATGGATTGATTGACTGATTGGTTGATTGACTGAATAATTGATTGATTGATCGATTAACCGATTGTCATGTTTCATATAGTGTTCAGGCCTCACTCCAGGCTATGTGCGCCTGCATGCGGGAGGACTCACTGATGGAAGAACCCAGTGACATCCAGAGCCAGACTGAAGAAGAGTCCAATGACGGGAACAGCATCTCTGATGCCAGCTCTTCAAGATACACTAAGTTTAATGACCAGGAGGCAGCATCCATGGAGTCTAATGATGGCGATTCAGCCACTGCTGAGTCTAAAGACAAAGAGGCAACCTCTAGTGACTCTGAAGATGAGGATGCAGCCTCCATTGAGTCTATTGACGTGGTTGTACATTGTTGGAAGATGGCTGCGCCCTAGTGGCAAAAAAGCAAACTGTTGTTTATCTTTCTAGCAGTGAATTTCAGGCTTGAATTCAGAGCCCTATCTTGTCTGGGGTAAAATGCAAATGAACCAGAGTCATATTATCAAATGCTTCATCTCCACAATTTAACTCCTCATGAAGCAAAGGCTGGAAGGTCCAGCTAGTGTGGTAGATATAAGCAGGGAGGTGAACAAATGAAAGAAGGATTCAGAAGGGCGGGAATTCAGGATTTTAAAATGAAGACCAATATCATGAAGACAATAAGGAACTTATCAAATGGCACATGTTGCAGAATTTTCCTTAGTAGGCTAGAATAGTCTGGATATGGTATTTTGTCTAAATAATGATTATGTTAGTAAGATAACATTGTCTGACTTTATTAAATAGTATATTTATTGACGCCAAACAATACATTTTCTAATCATAGAGTGAAATCAGAGTCAAAATTATCAATAATAAACCTGCAGTCTTTCCAAAGCTTTTTTGAGTGGGCACAGTGCCAAAACAAATGAAGTGTTTCTGGGTATACATCATAGAATGAACAGGTAACATTAATATCCTTTTTCAACTTTACAAGATAATGATTTGCTGGGTAATATCGATATATGATTTTAAAAGCGACATCCCTTGAAGATGAGGGGGGAAGATGGGAAGAAGCAGGCATTCCAAAGTACCCGTGACGCAATCACGCTGCGTCTATATGTGTCGCTCGCTGACGTCGCGCATAGGACGTATAAACAACGAACAGGCCAAGCTAGCGTTAACGTGTTGTGCTTAGTATCTTAGTAGCTTACTAGCTACTTTTTTACTTGGTAAATCATCATTTATCACTCTATATAGCCGTTCCTTTACGGTAAGTGCTGCCATTTCAATCTATAATATTTTCCTCCTTTAAAGTTTTCCTCCGTTCCTCTTCCAGAATGTTCAGCTAACGTCACGATATCCTAAGCTAGCTAACGGCTGTTCGATACCTGGCTAACTTGGTCGCCATCACTACTAACATTATAAAAGAAATACGTTTTTTTTTTACTAGATGTGTAAAAACGTTAGCTTCCCTACCCCTTTATTACGTACTGTGACAAGTTTTGTTTTTCCACAGTGAAAATTGACAGTGCAGGATCAACATGTCGTACATGCTCCCGCATCTCCACAATGGCTGGCAGGTTGACCAAGCCATTCTGTCCGAGGAGGACAGAGTGCTGGTGATTCGGTTTGGCCACGACTGGGACCCAACATGTATGAAAATGGACGAAGTACTCTACAGCATAGCTGAAAAGGTTTGGTTCATCTCTGACCTATCCTATAAACTCTCTGTGTTATGACATTAGCATTGGCTAATCCTTGCTACCCACCATAGCTGCCCAAGAACATGCTCAATAGCTACATCTTCTGGCTTGTTGTGACTAATTTATAGCTTCATATTTTGTCTCTGTTCACTGTGGTTATGAAATCATACAGTAATTATGAGGTTACAGGCTGTCAGCTTTACTTTGAGGATTTTGAGGAGACTGCTTATTTTCAGGTGCTCCTCCAGCCAATGAATCATTCTTATTATCTTATTATCTGTGTGGATGGAAGATAGGCTAAATAGTCTGGTGTTAACAGCTTGTAACATTTGTAATTATTGACGCACAATACTTCTGTTAGACTGTGCATTGCTTTTACATTGTACTGTCGAAATACACTGGCATCTCTAGACTGTTAATTGCCTTGATTATTCTTTGCTAGTGATCTTAAGGCAGCTACCACTCGTCAGTTTGGATCCTCATTTAAATAACCCATCCAAATGGTAGTTTAGCTTACATAGATATCAACTATTTCGGTATTATCAAATATTCAGAAACTACAGCCATGTCTCTGTAAATGGCACACAGTCAGCTGTTATGACCAACAAGGACTTATTACACTATTACAGACTTTTGGTTTGACTGAAAGCATTATGGGTTTGCACGTTGCAGAAAATCCCCTATTCATCCTGGGTCTTTGTTTAGGATACTGAAGGCGTTCTCTAGATCAGAGTTTATACAGGCTACTCAGCTGATTCAGGGTTTCCTCACTATTCTGCTGGTTTACAACTATGTTTCCCATACCCAGGTGCTGCGTGGTAATACATTACCCTCCATCAGCAATTTGTAGACAGTTTTCAGGATATGCTGCCTAAAGCTGTTCAGCCAACCAAAACATTAAGGCATTGCAATAATTTTTTTAAGGTGTAATGCATATTCTCTGACAAGCTTAATCTATTATTTAACAATCCTGACGTACTCATTTTGGAGATTTTTTGCATACACTGGGACTTTAAATATTGGATATTACAGGTAAATAAAAGGTCGTAGGAGCTTCATCAAAATCTCTGCACTATCTTTAGCATCCAGCTTAAGTTTGAAATTCCTCTTAAAGTGTAGGTCATGGCAAAGAATACAGCAAATTGCGTGGAAGTGTGAAGTGGACTGACAACCCAGCTACTGTAATTTGTAACATCTCCAGTCCAGCAGAGGTGTTTTGTTGTTTTAAACCACCAACGGGAAACAGACCTTTGCTCCATTATTGCGTGTTTCTGCCTATGTTATAATGTTGAATGCACTTCTTCATTCATAATGATGTCTGAATGGCTTGTTGTAAGGATATTACTGTTGCAGTAATGTTGTACCGCCCCACATCCTGGCAGGTGAAGAACTTTGCGGTCATTTACCTGGTGGACATCACAGAGGTGCCTGACTTCAACAAGATGTACGAGTTGTACGACCCCTGCACTGTCATGTTCTTTTTCAGGTGAGGCGCTCAATGGCTTTGACTTCACAGTAAAGTAAATGAACGTCAATGTTATTTCAATGTGATGTCACATGACATCATGACTAAAACATTTTTAGTCTGTGTGCTCAAACAGATGAGGAACTTGCTTACTTTAGGAAGCCCCCTGAATAAAAATCCGTTTTTAAAGCCCTCCTTGCTTTCATCATTATGGAGGAACTAAAACCACTGTTTCCTCTTTCCCAGGAACAAACACATCATGATTGATTTGGGCACCGGCAACAACAACAAGATCAACTGGACCATGGAGGACAAGCAGGAGATGATAGACATTGTTGAAACAGTTTACCGAGGGGCAAGGAAAGGAAGAGGTCTGGTGGTATCGCCTAAGGATTACTCAACAAAATACAGATATTGATTTTTTTTTTCTTCCTTTTTTGTGGAGTCCAGTTGTTTTCCCGATATGTTGTGACATGTGATTGCAACAAATAGACTACAAGTTGCAGAAGTCAAGGAAGATTCACTTTTTTTTTTTCCTCATCACCGGTGAAACAGGACAATTTTCTTATTTTGTCAATAAACATTATGACTGTGATTTATAATGCCAGGTTAAATAAATATACTTGTGTTTTATGTGAGCGCACTACTGATTTCTTCAAAGACAAGGTGTTTGTTTTAAAAATGAACAGAATTTTTCTTTTTGAGGTGTGAGAAACCAGCGCTTAAGAATCCAGACATGGTGTACAATGCTAAATAACTGATTTACATTATGTTGTAAGAAACATTGGCAGAATTAATATTGAGAGGGGGAAAAAAATTACAAGTACTGCCACAAAACTGTCAAAACTGCCAGAAAAACCAAAGTTGCGTTGTGCTTTTTGCCAATTAGGCAGGAGAATCTGACAACACGGCTACAGCCAAACATGTCAAAAAACTCTAGCATCAGTAGACAAGATGCATGAAGCTGATGGCTTCCTCACTTTGTATCGTTGCATCTTCATAGCTCATCCCAAAGTACAGTGCAGAGCCAGCATTGATGTCCCTTCTACATCTGCCCATATTGGCAAGACAATGTTGCTGTGTGTGTGCATGGCACTATGGGACGGAGAGGGTAGTGACGTACAATTTACAAATGTTTGACAGTATAGCCAATCTGTCGTGTGATTATATCAGTCTCAATGGTGTTGCCAGGCCCCATATTGTCCATCAGCCCTACTAAGAAATCCATTATGTGAAGCAGTCATATGTGGTATTGTGTATGATAAGGATGTTACAATTCATCTTCCTATACTTGCTGTTTCAGTGCACTAATGTCACATGAATGTCACAAATCATTTAGTATATTCAGGGAAATTGCATTCCACAGCCTGCCTGACAAAATGATGCAGCTCAATAATCTGCAAGTAATCGCTGGTGCACTCTACTGTGCTGCAGTTATCTCATCAGCTGGTGGATGTGGTGGTGTAGCAGTCAAAAACCTGACAAGGTCAATGCTCCCAGTGTCACACAGTGTATTTACTTCTTAGCTCCATCAGATGGAGCCAGAGATATCCGACAAGGACAGCAGTCTTCAAGGGTGCTTGGCAGGTTTCCTTTATTCGATAATGAAGCTTAAGATCGCCTAATTCACCACTCCTAATATGTGAAGAAAAGTTGATGAATAGTGAACATGAAGTGGAGCCTTCCTCCTTTTTTCTCACACAGTTTTTGGCTGGCATTCCCTCAGTTTCCCCTGGTCACTGGGTGTATCACAGCCACAGTAGATTTCTAGGATATACACTGAGTGGTATATGACCACCACAGGAATTGGTTTGAGTTAGGCCAGTTTCCCCCCAGGAATCAGTAACAAATCATTTGATCTTAAAAACTACCAACACATGGGTGAGCACCTGTTTTCACAAGAAATGGTAGTCGTGAAGGTTTCCCCGTTCACAGTATTTCATGTTTAAGTGAAGAAAGCTTGTATAAAACCTCCACAAACTGAACCTTTAAAAGCCACTATGTAGTCTAATGTAACAACATTCACATTTCCGAGGTCTTGCACATCCTGTAGCACTTTATTAAGCTTTCAAGTATTAAAGCTTTTTGTGAGCCCTATTGTTTACAAGCCAACATGATTGCCCTGTGTAAGAGGATATCAGGCAGGATAATAAAAGGAGGCCACAGTTTGCCTTCAGCCTCCTCCTCAGTCTTCGGTTTACTCACAGTCTTCACCATCAACCCCCAACGCTGACAGTAGCCATCCATCAGTGAGCGAATCACTGAATATGACGGAGGGAAAAAAAAGCTTTGGAGAAGGAGAAGAGAAATGGGCAGAGGAAGAACGGAGTAGAGTAGCGCAAGTGAGAGAAATAGCGATGGGCGTGTTTAAGAGCTCTTGTGTCCGAGCTCTCATTACTATCTATTAGCTGTCAGATGCCTCTCTTACAGCCTCTTATAACCAGACATGCACACACTGCATTATGGGTAGCAGAGTGCAATTTGCGGAGTGATAGATGGGGTGAAAGGGGACAAATTCTCTCGCTCTCTGCCTGTCTATTTCTGTGTGTGCGTGTGTGTGTGTGTGTGTGAGAGAGAGAGAGAAGAGACTCTCCAGAGTAAATAGCCTGACCTCTTCACCTTTCCTGAGTGTATCTGTGAGATGAGTTGCAGGATCTCCAGTCTCATACTCAGTGTTTGTGTGTGTGTGTGTGTGTGTGTGTGTGTGTGTGTGTGTGTGTGTGCCATCTTTCCTTTAATTGACTGTGTGGCACTGGCACCCCACACACCACACACACACACACACACACACACACACACCCCTCCAGCTCCCAACCGCCCACCGTATGGCTGTAACTGCCCCAGAGCGCTGGCAAGAGAGAGGGACGCGGGGCAGGAGGGGATGGGTGAATAACAGCTGGCCATCAAAAGGAGGAGAGGGAGAAGCAGAAGGGGGGAGGAGAGGGAGAGAGAGAGTGAGGAGAGAGGAGGCCAAAAACTGCTCCGGACGCTGCAACGCACAACACGCTCGACCCGCTGTTGTTGGCTGAAAACCTCCCATCTCCAAAATAACAACTTTTCAGGAACTAGGAAAAGCAGCCTGCGTCTTCGGCTTGACCGCCGCCGTGCCTGTTTCAGTTTCTAAATAAAAGGTTTCACAAGCCTAAAGGGTGGTGGAATTTTCCCAGCCCATAGAGCAGCATGTAATCCTTCAGCTGAGGTTAAAGCGTTAAAAAATCACCAAAACTGGAACTACAAGGTCAGCCGAAAGCGCCGGTATGCAAGTGTGAGCGTGTGCAAATCTCATTCTCCAGCGTGTCTGCTTTCGTATCGCTCTATATTTACAGTCAGAAGATAGAATGACTTCCCTGTATTTGTATTTGACCCTCCAGGCCTCCCGTGTCCTTTCCACTTACATTAACCTACAGTCTGGCACGTCTTTGTCTTTGTCTGGGCCTGTCCCCGCGGGGCCCGTTGGCTTCATGCAGCACGGGGGCCAAAGGCCGCTTCCATTGGTCCGTTCTAACGCACATTATCATGCATTGTTGTTCCCTATTACTGTTAATCAGCTCACCCCCGGGGGGGGGAAAGGAGAAGTCTGGACGACCGAGGCTTACCGGGGAACTCCAGTCCAGACGCTGTGGCCCATATGGATGCATGATGGGGCGAAGATGTGTGTGGATATACAGTGTGTGTCTGTGTGTGTGTGAAAGAGAGAGAGAAAGAGAGAGAGAGAAGGGGGGTGGACTTGCTTTTCCTATAGAGTCTATATAGGATGTATACACACACACACACACACACACACCCATAACGGCGTGGTAATCCGTGATCTGTTTTCCACTGATAGCATTTAAATGGATCTGTACAAAGGGAGGGCAGGCAGACTGTGAGGATCATCTGGGTACCAGGGGGACGACACACTGGCATCCCTCCATCTCTCTCTCTCTCTCTCTCTCTCTGTCTCTTTCTTTCTCTCTCCTTCTCTCTCTATCTCTGTCCATGTGGCGACCCACAGCGGAGGGGGGTGGGGAAGTCTGGGAGACCCCCGCATCTCTACCCCCCCCCCCCACTGGCATTGCCACAGACACAGACACAAGCATAGACGCCCCCCCCCCACTTTACACAGTAACTCATATAAAAGTACAATACAGAGAAATTACTGTTCCCATACATTACCACATAAAAGTACACCAGTTTATTCTCATTAACACTCTTTCGCATCAAGGGACCACTTATCTCTATCATCCAGCTAAATATTTGCCTTCAACACATATAGTCGTCCTTTCAATGTATCTCCATGGCCTCGTTGTCACATGTTCTTCACCTTACTCGTCCCATGAATCTCCATCTCTCCGCTCGTTATATCACAGGCTCTTTACATAACCGAAGCACCAGGGAGGACTATCAAGACCCAGCTCCCCTCTCCGACAGTTTTCCTCTCCCTAATTCCTTCAAAGGGAATGCCGAGCGAGAGACGTGACGGAGCGATACGAGGCGATGGCTCACTGTAAAACCTCTGAGACGGAGATGGAGAGGGGAAAAAAAAGAAAGGCTTATCTCCCCAACTCCCTCTGAATCAAGATCCCAATTTATTCCTTCGTTCTATTTTCTTCTCCCCCTCTTCTTCTTCTTCTTCTTCTTCTGAGAGCTCCTCGCTGCGTGGGATTTCAGGGGTGTTTTTCAGTTTTGGCCCCCGGGGAATGACTCAGAGTAAATGAAGTAGGGCCTACAGGTTGGTGGAGATTAACAAGAGCAGATGTTTCGTACAGATAACATGCCAAAACACACACACACACACACACACACACACATGCACACACACACCTTACGCCATTAAGACCCCCACCCGCCTCCTGACACACTTAGCCGGGTGTTGTGTTGGTTTAATTCCTTTCTCTTCCTCCCTCCCTCCCTCCGCCTGCCTTCCCCTCCTCTCTGGGACCTGTGACTAAGTGGATTTGCGTCTCGTCTTCCCGCATCATTCCCAAAGGGATCCCATCCCTCCATCTGCAACAAAACGAGGGGTAAAATAAACTCTCCAAGACGGATAACAGCACACAGAGAGGAGGCGTGTTTACGCAGTCTGACTGAGGCAATGCTGACGCCAACATACTCTACTCACACACACACACACACACACACACACACACACACACACGCTAAACAAACACACACACATGGACCAAATGAGAGCCCATTCACCTCCATTCACTGGGCAGGAGGCTCCATTCAGAAGCTCTGGCCCAATTAACACCTGCCCAGTCCTCCCAGTCAGGCCAGACCTCCCCGCTAGCAGGAGGTGTGACACTGAGAGATGCTCCAGCTGAACCAACAGGACCAGCAGGCACACACGCACACACACACACACACACACACACACACACACACACACACACACACACACACACACACACACACACATACACACACATATATACATAGAGGCCTGAACTTCTTGAACCTGAATAATGGCACACAGATTTGGCACAGTGCTGGTGTGTGAATGCGTAGGCGTATGGCCTGTCTATGTACCTGTCCTCTCCCTCTCACTTCTGCCATATTCCCTCTCCAGCACCAGCACTGTCTTTATCTTTCAGCCCTGCATATTAGGGTTAGGCTGATACACCGGGCTGATATTGATATCTATTAAAAACCAGATATCAACCTGTCAGTGTCGTCCACCTCCGATTTTAATGGATATGATGCAGTTTGTTTGATTACATATTTATTGTAGAATTAATCAACATTGGTTGTCTATGGGAAGCCCTTGACCTGAATTGATTCTACTGTGACGTTTTGATCAGATTCCACACACGGAGTTATGCATGAATATATTTCTATGAATATTAATATGATCATTTTCCACTCTGCCAAGAATAAAATTCTGGAGGAAACACTAAATTTGGAACATTGAGTAATTTTTGGGGAATTTTTTGGCATGAAAATGGTCAAATCTTTAAAAAAAAAAATATATAAACGAACCCTACTTCTTATCACACAATCCCCATCTCTCCTCCACCTTCTCCATCCCTCCTCCTCCTCTATTTTCTAATCTCTCCTCTCTGCCTCTCCATCAATCTCTCTCTCTCTCTCTCTCTTTCTCTCTCCCTCTCTCCCTCTCTCTCTCTCTCCTCCTGACTGTCCCCCTACCTGCCTGCCCGCGCTGGTACAGCCCCCTCTCTCTGCCGCTGTCAATGTATTTTGCCCTTATAAGGAGAGAGCACAGGCAGACTGTACTAACAGTGCGAGCTCGGCGGGGGTGTGTTGCAGGGGCAGGGAGACCACAGCCACTGTAACGCCGCGCGATGGGAGGAGGAGGAGGATGGATGGAGAGAGGAGAGAGGATGGAGAGGAGAGAGGATAAGGGGGGGGGGGGGGGTTGGGTTGAGTAACCACACTTCTGTCAATGACTCCAAATAAGACGACAGAAATAGGCACAGGGGAGGAGGAGGGAGGGAGAGATGGGGAGAGGCTGGAGAGAGGGAGAGAGAGAGAGAGAGAGAATGTTAAGGCAGGTGAATGTGTGTGTGTGAGCGGGGCTGCTTGTATGGCAGGTGGAGGAAATGTGCAACGTTACAGCATGTTATTAAGAGAGAGAGAGAGAGTGCAGTTTTCCCTTCACGTCAGTATAGTGAAAGTCGCCCCAGTCCGTACAGTATCTCTCACTCTCTCTCTCTCTCTCTCTCTCTCTCTCTCCTCTTTGCTCTGCGGCTCTGAATAGCTGTCTGCACGATGCCAACTCACCAGCCGCCCACATACTCATCGATACAGAGGCCGCACATTTAAGTGATGAGAGTCATGGAGGAACTGTGGGCTTCAGTGAGGACTTGTGTAGTGCAACGTGACCGCTCCACACTTCAGATGTTCAGCGATTCTTGTTTTTTTACCCTATCAGACTGATGTATGCATGTTTGGGGATTTGAGGTGTGGAATAAAATGCCCTTTGGCTGGGTGAAGCTGGTAATTTATATTGTTATATATAATATTATGTATATTTGATCTTAACCCAATTAAGGCAATACCCTTGACTATTGCAATTGTTATGTTAACACCTAAGGTCGTAATCAGAATAAGCATAACCTGGTTAACACCAAGATTTCTGCTCAATCTTTTGATTTATTGGGCATTAGGGTGCATGTAAATGTAAATGTCAATGTGTATGCTCTGAAATGCTTATCAGTACAGCAAATAAAAAAAAACAGCATCTCAACTCAAGATCACTATGGTCAAGTCACAATGAAGTCATTTTTATTAGATACAGTTTTTATTTTCACATCTTTGCCTGCTTTTTTTGTTCCCAAATGTGCTTTGCTTTGATTTACTCTCTTACTCGATGCTGATCCCCAGCCTCTCCTGCACTGTACCGTACTGCCACTGGTGCACTTTACTTCCCCTTATAAAGCATGTCTTGATAGAGACTAAACTCATCTCAGGACAGGCACACATCATCACAGGCAGCCTTTGCAATTCATGCAACGGGTAGCAGGATGGGACAATTGACCTAAAAAATAATAGACCCAATATAAATAATCCAAGGTGCTCCACCTTATGCCGCTTGGCAATAATGCTCAAGTATTAATATTTCAGCAAATAGACCTCCATATCTCTCCTGCTCTGTCACATATTGTAGGCTGCGAAAAGGCAGACGGGACTGTCCTCATATTCCTTATTACTGATAGGAAACATCAAATAGAAAATGTCCCTATATGGGCATCCTTATTAATCACACCTATACTATGATTTCAGATCTGATATGATGGGAAAATAGAAGAGTATTCTGATTATCAGCTAAAATGCATGCAAACAGAGACCTCTGTGCAATGAACAGTTAATGCATGGCTCAACGATCATTGCTTCATGTTTATGTACTGAAGGACTACATACTGTAGGTAACTTTCCCTAGAAGCTTATGCAAATCGACTTACTCATCATCCTCCCTCAGTATCCTTGGATACGTGATATTTGTTCGTTTTGGTCTCCTCCACTGCAGAGCCAGAGTCTGTCAAAGCAATGCACCCAGATCAAGTGATGATCATGTGTCTCAGCTGGGGTCAGTATCCTCTGTTCAATCTGTGTGTGTACTGACACCAGTGTGAGTCTAGCCTTAACAGCATACAGAACTGGATTTCATGGTGTGGTGAGATTTGAAGAATGCATCTGTTGGCCAGAGTTCAGTTGGTCTGCAGGGTTCAATACAAGGCCTCACATCAAAGAGGCTATTTATTCACAGACAACAGGCAAAACTCACCCCACCTCTCCCTCTTGTTTCAAGGAGAACATCTGGTCACTAGCATATTCCAGCCATTATGGGTGGTGATGCTTGTGATAACTGTGAAATTGGAGTATTTCATTATTTGAAACCCTTCCAAAGCCTGTGGATCTGACTTCATAAAATGATCTCAGTCTGTGTAGGAGGCGTTTTGCAAGAGAAGCCAGTAGAATGGCAACATTGATCGTATTGGTAAGACAAGCCGTTGTGTCATTGGGATCACACAGTCATGTGTGTCTGAGCTGACTGGTCCAAAAGCCCTGCAGAGAGCTTGGGCAGTCACTTTCATACTGCTGAGCACCAAACCCAACAGAAACAAGCGCTTGTTTGTCTTGTTTGTTGCTGCAGCCTTCAAATTACTGTATAAATCCTTATAGGATCTGCACCAGCACCCATGCACTTTACTGTAGACTAATATTCTGTCAGGTATGGATGCATGTAAAGCTACTGTCTTTTACATTTGCAAAATAAAATTTAGGTTTAGTGTTTCAGTGAAAAGTGGGGAAAAAAGAGATGCTTTTTTTAGGCCACATCAGTAGAGTTTTGAGTCCTGAGTGAGGTGGGAAGGTGGGAAAACCCAACCACATGCCAGATTGGGTTGTGCATCATTACAATAGGCGTGACTCGAGCTTAGGATAAACTCTCTCTCGATCAGCTTCCATGAATCATGAAATGCTCCCTGACGTAGTTTCTCCTCCACTCCTCAGCCTCCCTGCGTTGATGTCAGCCGATTCTGGGGAGAAAACTCCCATCCCAGCATGTGTTAAATGTGTTAAGTAAAAAAAGCTAAATGGCATTCCCCTGCTCTATAGCCATGAATTAAAGATGCTACCACGGCGAAACCAAATGCTTTCTCACTGTTCTCTCTTCCCCTTTCACTTTGTCGTCTTTTTTACATCCCTTCCATCTTGGTGGCGCTCAGTTGCCAGGTAACAGGAACGCGTCAATCACTGCAGCATCACTTCCATGTTTCGCCACGTCTCTTCCTGTCTGTCCGACTGGCTGACGGACTACAGATGGCACCAGTGCATTCTGGTATGTAGAGTCTAGTCAGAGATATAGATGTTCTTTGCATGTGTGAAGGGACAGGTGTAATGCTCAAATATGTACAGTATGTACAGTATATAGTGTCTGATTTATTTTTCTCTGAATAACTAGTCTCAGACCATTATTCATTCATTCTGTCTCTTTTCCCAACCTATATTACAGTGTAATATCTGCCTTGTTAATAATGCATTATCACAGGGAGTGCTGAGGGAAGACAGAATCTAACTTAAACGTTCGTGTGTGATACAAGCCGCCGATCTGAAGTCTGTTTGATAACGCCTTATGATGTTTCATGATGTGAAAGTAGCAGTAGAAAATCCACTTCTCAGATACGACCACAGAAACAGGAAGGCTCACGATTTATTTTTAGGCCTGCATTAGCTTCTTCCTCTGGGTTTCCAGAAACACCACGGTTGCCATTGGGGTTTAGCAGACCAACGTCACCGCCGACAGATTCATGCCCCTGGGCTGCATCTGAACTTCATTTGTTTGTTAGTGAGTATCAACACTATATTCTACATTTCCCATCCTGACGTGTACAAGGCTCGGTTGCGTCTGATTTCGCTCCAAAGACTTATCTTTTGTCTTCATAAAGGAAAAGGATGTGATGTTATGTATGATAAGGCAATTATTTCAAAATTTGAGGAGGGCGCTAAAAGCTAACTATCTAGCACTCGGCTGCAATGCTACGTGGTAGCGAGTGATATCTAGTTAGCTATTAGCTACTAGCATGCTAGTTATCTAGTAGCCTATTGCTAACTTAAAACATCAATCAAATCATTATGCATGTTTATCCACAGGTCAGACCACACATTAACTCTGTATGAACTTGAGGGGGCAAAAATTGAAAAACAAAAATGTTTTTTTTTACTTGCTCTTTGCGTGGTTTTCAATGGAAGTGAATGAGAGGTGAAATTTTTGCACACTTTGGTGCATCGTCTGCATCTTTAGGCTTGTCATATCCACATGACAAATGATCCCTTGTACTCATTTGGCCCAACAGCCTGTTCAAATATTAATAGTGGCCGCTAAGGGAGGAGGTCATTGACTGAACAAGTGCTGCCTCCCATATTTCTTCTTCTCTGTCCCCAGATAACACTCATGGAAGCTGATTATAAAAGGGCAACATGTCTTGCTAACCTCATTCTCACCTAAATTTGGCCTTAATACAAGCTATGGTAGAGGTGAGCAAGGCAGCATTCAGTCTTCAACTCTTTTACCCTCTTGCTGTCCCCTGGGTGGGCTCTCAGACAGCCGGTCAAGCACTGGTCTGGGTACAAGAGCCCTAGACAATAGACATTCTGTTCCCCCTACACACACACACACACACACACACACACACACACACACACACACACAAAGTGGGAATTTAGGCATGGCTCATTTAACCCTGCCCAGTCGTCAGGGCTGCGACCCTGAAGTAAGGGGCCCGAACGGGAGTTTCACTCTCCCAGATTCTTACTGAGCGACAAGGACAGACAGGGAAGAGTTAAACATTAATGCACACACACACACACACACACACACACACACACACACACACACACACACTAGTCATATAAACTGCTCCAGTGAAAATAAATATGTGTGGCGTTTCATCAATGTCAACTCATGCGCTCCTATTTACACTGTGCTGTACGGTCTTAAATATAACACCTTCACACTACGTACACTGCCTACAACCACAAATAAAGATAAACCTCATTTTTCATTTCTGCAAGTGTGAATGCCCCCCCCCCCCACCATCTTACCCCCACACCCCTTTCTACTGAAGAAAAAAAACAATGCTCACACACACCCACGCAGTTTGCAAAAATACACCCAGTACACATCCTTACTCACCATGAATCACTTTCACACTGTGTGGACAGAAAAAGTGACTCTCTCGCCGAAACAATGTCAAACACAATCCAACTCCTGCATCGCATACACACACACACACACACACATATGCAGACACACACACACACACACAAACAGAGTGCCCCCTCCCCTTATTGCCAGCAGGCTAGTGGGAGATGTTAGTCAAAGGGGGAGGGGGTGTTGCGAGGGCATGCTGAGTGTGTGTGTGTGTGTGAAGGAGAGAGAGAGTGTGTGTGTGTGTGTGTGTGTGTGGTGGAGGTCTTTGTGAGCAAGAGAGGGAGGGGGACATGGCGTTCTATTTCTCATAGACCAACAGCTGCTGGGCCGGGGCTGCTGTCTTTAGTGCAGAGAGAGAGAGAGAGAGTGAGAGAGAGAGAGAGAGAGAGAGAGAGGGAGAGAGAGAAAGAGAGAGAGAGAGAGAGGGAGGGCTGTGTGGCGTGAGGCAGTGCGTGCGCTCAGTGTTTAGGTGAATCCACAGCCCTCTGGCTCACAAGGATAAAGGATCCTCTCCCAAGGCAGAGAGAAAAACAACACAGGGACTCGTTCTCTTTTCTTCCTACCCCCCCCCTCCACTCTTTCTCTACACGTTTTTCCACGCACACCAGCTCCTGGTGTGTCTCTATTTTCTCTCTTTCTGTTTTTTTTTTGCCTTTGTCCTCTCCTTTTGTTCCCCCCGCATCCATCTCTGTTTTACCTCGGTCCGGAAGGAAGGAAGGAAGGAAGGAAGGCAGGAAGGCAGGAGGGAAGGAAGTGAAGGAAGGAAGAGCAGAATCAGAGGCATCGTCCGTCCCTCTCGCACGCCCAGCCGGTAAGCCTCTCTTTCTCTTTCTTCTTCTTCTTCTTCCCCTTCCTTTTATCTATCCGTTCAGCTGTGATAGCACAGGGAAGGGGCCGGACAGCTTAGCAGTCCCACCCTGCACCTAAGCCAGGCAGGCAGCGAGGGGAAGGAAGGGAGGCTGAGGAGGAGAGAGGCTGGAGGAAGGATGGATGGATGGATGGATGGATGGATGGGATGTGTGTGTTAGAGTCTAGATGCTGGTGGGTGACTGGTGGTTGAAGATGGCTGTGGAAGAGGCTGTGAGATGGTGCTAGTGCCTGTGGGTAGACGGACAAGGCGAGGAAAGGGAGGGAAACGGGACTACAGTGGGTCAGGATCCCGAAGGGGGGGTTTAAGGAAGGAGTGTGTGTGTGTGTGTGCTGATTTAGCCCGAACACACACAACTCCCGCGGGGCCGGTCAACTGGGGCTCGTCCCCTTCCACTGCAGTGCATAGCCACAGCGACACGGTCACAGCCACAGTCACACACACACACACACACACACACATACCTCAGCATGTTTGCAGCGATCCATTCTTTCCCAGCAGCAGCTCCGATGTAGATAACAATATCTGTGTGTTAGCATGAACCCCTCAGACAGGAAACATACATGAAAACGCAGGTGACTGTGTGTGTGTGTTAGTGTGTGTGTGTGTGTTTGCAGTGATGGATGACGGCTCGGTCGCAGGACATATGTGACCTAGAACCATCACAGTACATGCATCATATATCACATTAATGCATTTGAGCACTCTGTGCACAATGTGGGTAAATTGCGTGCCAAGCATGTCTCTCTGTTCCTTTCAGGTCCATTATCGCACGCATTATATCAGCAAATGTTAGTGTCAATACGCCAGGCACTCATTTTAGGCGTAGGAAGGTGTGAGAGGTGTATGAGTGTGTGTGTGTGTGTGTGTGCGCTTGTGCAAGCCCTCTCTGCAAACAGCCTGCTAAAAACAATAGCCCTAGATTGCACTGCTGATCAGAAGGGGCGGGTGCATGCGGCTAGAGTGGAAAACAGAGGGAGGGAGAGAGGGAGGAAAAAACTGAATGGAAGGATGAATGAATGAGGGCTAAACCTTTTCAGAAGTGTTCCATTTTTTTTCCCCCCGATGTGAAAAGATCTGCTGTGTCCCGCACAGAGAAAAAAGGGGGAAGGAAAAAAAAAAAAAAAAGAGGAGATAGAGGGTGTACATTAGGCTATTACATGGAGCAAGCAGCAAGGGTGAAGCTATGCTGCTGCCATGTGACTATGCAGGTCTGAGCACCTCTTTGTGTGTGACGGGAGAGAGAGGGAGAGAGTGATACTGTGATAGAGAGATGGATAACTGGCAAGATAGAGAGAGAAAGCGGTGGTGTGGATGGGGGTGGAGGGGAGGGCAGAGAGAGAGAGAGAGAGAGAGAGAGAGAGAGAGAGAGAAACACGCAGGAGAGGTGTGTAATTGAAAGATCTGGTCCCCATGTCTATCCCTCCTGTAATCTTCTGACTGGTTATAATCCATGTGAGTAGATTAACTGATGATTTACTGCCATGTTGACTTTCATGATGCACCATAACAACACACGCACACGCACGCACACACACACACACACACACACACACACATGCACGCACACACGCACAGTGTTTTTGGTTTATTGCATATCTTCCTACATGAAGCCATGTTGCAATATAAACGTCATGTTACAATATAAATCACACACAATATGCATGATTATATTTGTCCTCTTATCATATTGTACACAATACCTATACATAAAGATGTACATGTGCATCTACATACACATATACATACATACTGTATACATACATACATACACATATCAATATACATGTACTGTACATACACATACAGTATATACACATACCATACATATACACATACACATAAATATACATATACATACCCAAGTGCCTTATATATAGTACAAATATGTCTCTTAATGATTTCTATATCTTTCATGTTTGTCATAGTCATGTACCAGTCATATGCCATAGTCATATAAATGCTTATAGACAAGAAGGGTAATACAGGCTTTGGGCCATACTGCCTCCATGCAGCAATATGTGCTGGACACGTATCTAAATATGCAGATTATGCCCCAGTTTACATGTGTGAATAAACAGCAATGTGCACTGAAACAGCTAACGTGTGTGTGCTCCGAGTGCACGAGTGGGGTATGTGTGCTAACATTAGCGTGTGTGTGTGTGTGTGTTTTTCCGTCTAAGATGGGAACGATGGCTGCTATGGTATTTACTCCGCTGTTGCTAGGACACTCCCTTTGAACATTTTAACCGAGCCTTCTCATTGGCCCGCTGCGATGATGCAAGATTCCCTCACCCCAAATCTTTCCTGTGCGCCCATAGAAACATGCCCGTCTGCATTTCCTCCTCTCTCGCCTCTTCATCTTTGTCACTCTTTGTCTCACACCCTCTCTCTCTCTCTATCGGCGTCTCTCCTTTCCCACTCTCTCCCTCTCTCTATTCATCTCTCTTTCTCCCTCATTAACTCAGACTCTCGTTAATGCGTCCGAGCTCTCGGTATTGCTCCACTTCTTTCCTTTCGAGTCCTCCCAGCGGTCCTCATCACCTCGGTGTATATATTCCGTCACTTCCTTCTCCCTCATCCAGTCAAATGCTCACCGCAAAATGGTGTTGACAGCATGCGGCGGCGTCTTCCAGCGCCGCACAATCGCTCCGTCCCGCTGTCTTGAGGAAGATTAGCGCTCTGCGTGTCTCACAATGTCCCATTTCCCCTGTCCGTATGAGGTGCAGTATCTTATTAGGCTGGCTTAGCATGTGTCAGGATTATCAGATTTGACAGGGCGGAAGACAGGATTGGGAGTCGGGGGGGCGAGGGGGGGGTTTCTTTACATTTGCCCTAATGTTATGTCTACATTTTCCTCGCTACATCGCCTTATGTATTTCAATCATTTCTCCTGAACCCTATGTTACAATTGTACCAAATGTTATATCCTGTTTCCTGTTGTGACGTGTGATGCACACAGCAGAGGTGTGCAACCTTTTGGCTCCAGTTGGCTAATATGGGATGGGGAATTGGGAACAGAGGATGGGGGTATTTTGGGTTAGAGAGGGGAAAGAGGGAAAGAAGGGGAGGAGAGGATGGGGAATGTAGGGTAACCTTTGTTTTGTTTGCTGCTTCTCTCTTCACTGCATCTCTATTTGTCGCCTCAGAAGCGCTGTCACCACATCCCATCAGGCGTCATGACGCGTAATGATCTCTTCCAGCCCTCGCTGAACCAGACGCTACTGAGGTCGCCGCATAACCTCAACTGACAGTCTATGAATAAAACAGATGAGTGACGCGTGAAAGTGTTCAACCGCTGCAAGGTCCCATGGTTCACACCTGGAAAAAGTGTTTTGGCAAAACAGGCAATTAAGGAGAGTGGTTTTTCATCAAATAGAAATGAGCCACAAGCTAGGAAATATTCAAAGGGCGCATTACCCAGCGAACATTTTGACATATGCTGATGCGACGGCCTACAACGTTAGAAACCTATGTAAATAATGCCATAATGAAAGATGAGAAGTAGACGTCTATTGCTGCTACCTGCATCATTCTGTAAGATCAGGACCTAAATATCTTTCTGATATCAAATCAAAACTACTTTCAAAGGTTTCAATAACTTTTTACCATGACATAATATCATATTGAAAATCTTGTACTGATCTGGGTTGATGTTGAACATGAACGTTCGGTCAATGGTGGATCATTGCTATCAGACTGACTTTTGGTGATGAATTGTAAGATGCTTGAGGAGAAGCCAGAAGCAATTGAAACAATTGAATGGGCAACCATGTTGTATTCAGTCCAATTAAAATATGACATCTTCCATATGTCCGCCCATGTGGCACAATTGATTTTTCAACATTCTTGAGAAAACTCAATCCGCAGTTTATCCAAACACTCTTAATCTTGTTGACTGGCCATCTGGCCAGCAGCAACATCTGTCACTCAAACATCTGTCTCTTTGGGAGCTCTCACGTTTGTTGTTGTTGATGTTCCCTTTGGTTTTAATTGGAGTTCAGAGGTCAAAGATGAGAAGTAGACTAGTATTGTGGTGAGGGCTGGGATGATTTGGGAATTTGAGATGTGATCCTTCTCTACCTGGTAATCCCATGGTTTCTAATCCAGTGGTGTCGGGAATCAGGGATTACTCCCTCGGAGCAGATCTGATCCCGTTAAAAGGGCAAGGGGTGGAGCGACGGGGGGGTGCAGGGTGCTGAGGGTGGGTCAGGATGTAAGATGTAGGAGGTTATAATCATGGATATTGAAGAACATACAGTACATACATCTGGGGTCTTTGGTAGCCCGGAGGGCTGGGAAAAACTGAGAAAGTGGGGGAAACCTTGGATATGCAGTAAGCAAAATAAATGCATTCAGTGTATAGCTAAACTGACCAGAAATCTCTCATATATTCAAATTCTAGAGTATATTATATATTGTGTATCTCACACTGAACAAATGAAATTATCTCACCCCATCTGCAGATTTTAAATAACTTGTAAAAATGGCTATTTCTTGCAGTGCATTTAGAACATGAAGGTCTACTGCAATTAAATACATGTCCACCGATCAAGTGACTCCACTGAATCAATGAGAGAATCAATTTAGGGGACAGAAAAACCTAATTCTCTGCGACAAGGAAGCTGAGACCGTGCAGATAGCTCTTCGATCATATTACTTAACCCTCAGTGTTGGACGGCACTGGTGGGAAACTACCGAGAAGTCCAATTAAACTCGTGTTATCGTCCTTGTTCCGGGTGTCCAGCTGAAAACTATTTGAAATGTGCGATATTACATCCGGGAAGACGCGGAGACAGGCCAGAGCGAACCCTCTCTTGCCTCTCTGAGTCTACTGCTAACCAGACATGACTTGGCTTGCCTCGCTCTCTCTCTCTCTCTCTCTCTCTCTCTCCCTCTCTCTCTCTGACTGGGTGCAATCAGATTACCTCTGATCTGCTCTCCGAGGAGTTCCGATGGATATCGCGGCCTGTTGGCTGTCAATCAGATCAATCGCCGCCCACTAACGTCGATGGATAGCTCGAACGCCCGCCCTCTGGCTGCATTTAAAATCAATATCCCCAATTCAGTGTACACAGCATAGGAGGAGCGAAGCCAATTTAGCCCTATGGAGGAGCAGGCAGCGAGACAGAGGAGAGAAAGCGAGACAGAACTCCAATTAGCGCGTAAGAAGTGAAGAGGCAAATTATCTACTTAGCGATGGTATCTCCATGCAGGCTCCAGCTATCTTAATAAGCCAGGAGTTCTGCCAGGTAATATCTGAGTGTTTGGTTACTGAAGCTCAAGGTAAATATACGCATGGGGACACTTTGTCTGTCTGGGATGAGCGCATATACGTGGATGAGGGAGCACATTTAGCGTAACACCCGTGCTGGGAGTGTTTTTTGGCGTGACACCACCCCGGGGACTCTGCTGATGGTCCTCTAAAGCTCTGCTCTTCTTCTTTATCTCAGTATCGTTGTGTGTGTGTGTGTGTGTTTGTGTGTGTGTGTGTGTGCCAGTTCTGCCACAGGCACACTAGGATGCTGGCAACCATGCCCATGTTCAGTGTTTGATCAGTCAAAGTGGCTGGCTAGTGAGGCTATACACGTAGACAAACACACTCTCTCTCTCTCTCACACACACACACACACACACACTCACTAATTGGTTCAGCTTGATTCACTGTGGAGCAGACGGCAATCTATATATATCGTTCTTTTTGCATAAAACAAAACAAAACAAAAAAACGGGCATATCCCTCCCAAAAAAAAAAAATGACTGGACAGAAATAAACTCAAGTTCTCAAACTCTCACACTGCAGGACTGAAGTGTCCCAACTCTACTTTTTCAATTCATTCTCATCATATTCCAGCCATTTTTTTTCTTCTCTTTTTATTTATTTATTTTCTGAGGCCAAACCTTACATGGAAGCTCATTTCCTATATGTCCATAGCTGCGGCTGTCCTGCCCCTCCCTGTGGGACGGGGAGCAGCGTAGCACCGTGTCCCGGGCCGTGTGAGACACACACTGCAGCACGGTGTGATGGAGCGTCGTCTCCGTCAAGGACACAGCGCCGGCTCTTCCCGGCCTGCGGAGGACGGGCGACCTCGGACGCGCGAAGCTGAATATAGATTCTAGGTCACGCTGGAAGGGGTTAGAGGTCGCCCATTCATCCGCCGTGGGCCGAGGGAGCGAGAGAGGGAGAGAGAGAGAGAGAGAGAGAGAGAAAGAGAGAGAGAGAGAGCAAATGAGGCAAGAGAAGAAAGTAAGGAGGCATTTGAGGATTGTGGCCATGACAGAAAAGAATGTGTGACTGTGTTACACATGCAGACAGAGAGACAGACAGGCAGGCAGATACAGAATGGATTGAAAGAGTGAAGGGGAGTTGAAGGAGAGAAGAGTAACACAAGACAGCGAGACGCCAGGGAGTTGAGTTTAAACTGCCTTTATGTACTGTTTTATGGTAGTCTCTCTCTCTCTCTCTCTCTAACACACACACACACACACAAAGACAGGCATGCACACATGCACACACCCACACACAAACATACATTCAGTTCAATTTGATTCAGTTCAGACCAGCTCAATTCAAATCCAATTAATTCCGTTCAGTTGTCTTGTGATTCCATTGAAATTAAGTGAATATTCACCCACACACACACACATACACACACACACACGTGCACACTTACGCATGCAACTACACGCACACACACACACACAAGCACAATTACAGGCATGTGCATGTATAGACACACGCACAGACATTCAATTCAATTCTAACCAGTTTTCAAATTAATTCAAATCAGTTCAATTTTATTATCAATCCACTGAAATGGATTGAATATGTACACATATGCACGCACACACACACACACACGCACACACACACTACACTGCCCTGACCTATATAAACCGGTATATAACCAGTCCATCAGGGACAAAGAGCGCCTGTCTGTACAGACATGTGTATGGCTTCTTTCTTTGTTTACTGATAGCAGGGGGTCAGGGAAGGACAGGGAGGAGGGGGGGTGCAATGATATTCACATCAATGACACTAGCAACATACACACACAGACAGACAGACACACACACACACATACAAGCTCCCTGCGAGTATGTAGACCCCTAAAAGACTAGCGCTCCCTTTGATAGCGGCTAATTGGCATCCAACATCCCAAATAAAGGAGCTTCAATCATACATGCGTATGTTCTCTGACAGCGAGAACAGCGAGAGGAAATCACTCCTAAACAGAAATCCAAGGCTGCAGTTTTTTCCATTTCTGTTTTTCCAAGGTTCAAAAAGCCCCCCGAGCAAGACCACGGTATTCAAATATTAATGGCTACATTAAATAAGGCATATATTAATCTCTGTGGTGGAGAAAAAAAGCAGAGCACTGAAACAGAACGATCATGTTAGACATCCACAACACACAGTATACTGTATATAACATATGTAAATTCGCTGCTACCATTTAAGCACCTAATGCATACAAATCCCCTAATATACACATTTTCATAATATCTCCGTAAAAGAAAAAAAGGAATATTAGCTTGGTTTTTATCCACTTGTGAGCAAATAAGCCATGAAATCCCTCAGTTCCTGCCCCAGTTCTTTATTTTACTCAAAGAATTATCATGCTGAAGTGTAATTCATTGTACTACACAATGGGAATGGATTCAAGTGCAGCTTAAATATCCCATACCATCTCTCTCTCTCTCTCTCTCTCTCTCTCTTTCTCTCTCTCCTCCCTGTTTCTTTGTCAGCCTCGCAGCGCAGAATCACAATGCTCATTTGCAATCGCCCTTTCATGAGGCACCATGCGCTGCTCTGGACTCAGACTCAGCCAGCGTGTGTGTCTGTGTGTGTGTGTGTGTGTGTGTGTGTGTGTGTGTGTGAGGGCAGAGAGTGAGGACTGAGGGAGAAGGGGGAGGGGTGATGCTGGAGAATCGTAACCCCCTCCTTCCTTCTCCCTCTCTCGCTCTCTGACACTCCATCCCTTGCTCTCTTGCTCGTTCGCTCTCCCCTTTTATTCTTCTTCCCTCCTCACCTTACTGAGTAAGGTACGCGTGTCTCTGTCTATCATTGTGTGTTATTATATGTGCGTGTGTGTGTGTGTGTGTGTGTGTGTGTGTGTGTGTGTGTGTGTGTGTGCGTGCCTGAGGCAAATTGGCTGTAGCATTCCATCGGCGGTCAATCTTTAGCGTTGGTCTAGCCGGCTCTGACACTGCCACCTCCCATTTACTCCTGACACTGGCCCTTTGTCAATGCACATCTCCTCTCCTCTGCTTTCTTCTCATCCTCCTCTCCTCTCCTCTCCTCTCCTCTCCAGTTCTATTCCTTCATATCACCCTGTTATATACTGGGAAAGAAAAAGGTGTGTGGTCATCATAAGGCAAACGACCACCAATTTTACTTTTATTACACCAGTTTTGATGCTACTAAGTATGCTATGAATTTACATTGTAAGAGTGATGTCAGCCTAAAAAGGAGGTTAAGCTCTACTTCTATGAATAAAAAGGTGGATTAACTGAGTCTAGGTGCGTTTACCCTCCACTACTTTTCCCCCCCTCTCTCCAAAACACACACACACACACACGCAAGCCGGCGATGCGACCGCAGCCCCCCGCACTCGTCTCCATCTTCAGAGAGAGAATAAGCCGGGGAACAAAAGAAAGACGGGTGAGAGGGAGGATATGAAAGAGACACGACGAGAGAGGACGAGGTCAAAAGGGTCCGCGGTGAGAAGATGAGTGAATGAGCGGCAGCATAAAAGAGGGGAGCGGAGCGAGAGAGGGGTGTGTGTCGAGAGAGGGGGGGGGGGGGGTTGAAAGGTTGAGAAAGTGAAAGAAATGGAGAGAGAGCGAGAATGGGAATAATCACCATTGGGTCTTTCAGAGAGGGCCTGTGCAGCGAGCAGAAGTAACGTGAGCTGAGTACCTCGGACTCAACAAAACAGACAGATGTCTCCCCACAATGACTTGCTGATCTTTCACTCTCTCTCTCTTTCCCTCAGTCCCTGTGACACTCTCTCCATCTCCGTCTGAAATACATATCTGCCCAAAGTCAATGGAAAAGCATCTACATTTATAGAATGTCCCTCCAGCTGGCTAGTCTTGCCTTACAGTGTCGAATTTGTGGAGGTTGCAAAGTAGTCTAATATTTGATTTGTATGATATTGATTCATGATGGAGCTCATTAAGTGACAGTGCCAAATTACCAAATGATACCACATGATGAAGGAGTCTTCCTGTAGTCTGGTTTAAATAGTTCAACTGTAGAAATATTCAATGTTGAAATTGTAAATATCAAACCAACTAACTTTGCATTAGTCCTGGATGACTGGATTGTTGATAGAGCAAAGCAGCATAAAATCAAGGTTTAAATGCACCTAAGATGTGTTGAAGATCTGATCATCCAAACTAGTTCCATCCACCAGCTGCATCTCCAATCCACATACAGTATAGCAAGTACAGAAATAGAAATAAAAGTTTGTGTGTGGATCAGACTAGGAAGTGTATAGAAAGCAAACAGGTGGCAGGCAGCTACTAATGAGCACTAATAACGGGCAGTGGTGGCCTAAAGGTTAGAGAAGCGAGCTTGTGACCGGAAGGTTGTCGGTTCAATCCCCCGGACCGGCAGGATAAATCTGGGTGGGGAAAGTGAAAAGCAGCTTGCCCCTCCCTCATTACCACCACTGAGGTGCCCTTGAGCAAGGCCCTTAACCCCAACCGCTCCAGTGGAGCTGCTCAGTGGCAGCAGATCAGACTGTGGTTGTACTGGTCAGCTTCCAGGTGTGAATGTGTGTGAATGTGATCAGGGCCTTCCTAAAAAAGAGAGCATTGCTCTCAGTGAAACTCCCCCTGAATAAATAAAGGTTAAAAAAAAAAATAAAAAAAATAAAAATGATAACAGCTGCATAAGAGTGCCTTTTCGTCCGCTAAAGACCATGGTATACCTAACGACTTCTTCTCTGGTTGGAAACATGACTAAATGTGCATATGTCAGTGTGAGTTTCTCAGCACATTTACCTTACTCATCTTTCAATAGCATGTAAATATTAGGAAGGTAAGTGACAGGTGCAGCAATGTGCGTTTTTGTGCGTTGTCTCGCATCTAGACCCAATTTGGATAATGCATGGAAATGCCAGGTGTAAAGGGGCCAAGCACTAATGCAGGCTCAGGTACAAAGGTAGGAACTGCAGTCTCACACAGGAGGTATGGGCTACTTGATGGAGTATCAACCTCCTATTTCCTGGTTCACGTCTTCACCTCTCCTGACCTCACCATGTCCGGTGCGGTGCTTGACCTTTGCCCTCTGCTGAGAGGAGAGATCAATAAGCATTGCGCGATTCACTTGCAGAGAACGCACAGTCAAAACAAAGCTCCCTGGGTAAGGGAGCCGGCATGTAATTCCAGGGAGTGGACGGCCCAGTTTATAACCCCCATAAGTAGAAGAGTCAGTGGGAACATGGATTCTGCTTTGGTGTCCCAAGCACTCTGGTGATTAATGAGAGGATGGTCTGTCAGTCAACAAACCATCTATCTATCTATCTATCTATCTATCTATCTATCTATCTATCTATCTATCTATTCCATCCATCCATCCATCCATCCATTCATCCATCCATCCCATCTGATTGATAACATTGAACTTTATCTGACTACGCGTTGCCATGAGAATCAGAGGCTTGGTTTCCGTGGCAACTATTTCTCAAAGCCCCCCCTCCCCCTCCCCCTCCTCCCTCCGTCTCTCTCCAGTCTGCACTCTCTCTTGATGAGATACGATGATGCAAGGGCAGCAGCAGGAGTGTTAATAGTTACACCAGTCGGCGGGTAACACAGTGTTGGAGTTGTGAGCGAGGCACAATGAATTAACATAAGCTTGACAGGCTTAGTCCATTATCTATAGAAATGTGAAATGGCATACCAAGGCCTTCAAGGTTCTGGGATTAGACTTTGGCTTTGTGAAGGGCAATACTGATACTAATGCTTTTGGACTGAAGCTGCCGATATTCAGTATCTTGAATTATACAGCATTTGCTTCTAATCATGCATTGTGACTGTATTTATATGAATATGAACACGAATACCAATATACGAACTTGAACAGCATCACTCCCCCTTGAACTATTAATGGAATGAAGCAAGCGAGGATGTTTATTGCTTAGCAACAGAGAACACATTTTTTGTTGGCTGAAGGCCAAAATAAAATGATTAAATTAAAACCCCAAGCTTGCATCTTTGTTTGTTTGACACTATTATAAAAATGTTGTACATGTTGTATAAAAGCAGCCTCCTTCCTCTGACTGCAGCACTCTCCAATAATCATGACACATCACTCCCTCTTACATGTTAGTGCTTAAATTTGACTATTTTCATACAAAATAAATACAAGGATTCAGTGTTTCCTCCCCGAATTTTATTTAGTCAGGGTGGAAAAAGCCTCTGAATCAGCATTTAGACCATCATGGGACACTAAAACTCTCCACTGAAAGCCAGACTAATGAAATTCTCTTAGGTGGGTCAGCAGCCCCTTAAGGCAGGGTGAGGCAGGTTTCACTGCAGGTTTTACAGACTGACGCCCCTGAAGCTGCGGAGTAAAATCATATCCTCTCCTCCATCATATTACCGGTGGACGACAGTGACTGGCTGACATCTGATTTTTAATAAAAGGCCAATATCGGCAAACCAATATATCAGTTTAACCCTCGAGGGCTCCGGGGCTTCTTCCATTCTCTCTTGTCCTCCCTGCCCTTGCCGGCCGCCTCTCTCTGTCCTTGTGTGCCTTCCTTTGCCCTTGCTGACTCAACGTGAATCACAGCTCGCCACTTTCCTGCTTCGCTGTGCGCTGCACTGTGCGCGATGTTGAAATATATGCTAATGTCTCTCTATCTGTCTCTCTCGCTCTCTGTCTGTCAGGTGGTGGGTGCTGATGCTGTAACCAGCGTGTGGAGCTGACAAGCCCTGGTTGATGCAGTGAAGTGTTCCAGAGGGATAAACGCAAGCAAAGGTAGGAATGAAAAATGAGGGGCGAGGAAAAGGGGGGGGGGGGGGGGGAAATAGATAACACAACAGCTGAAACAAAAAAAAAAAGAGACGGTGGAGAAGCAGTGCCATATGGGCAAGTCTGAGGGGGGGGGGGGGGGGGGGGGGGGCGGTGATGGGTAGAGAGATGAGAGAGGGGAGAGGCAGGAGGGAGAGTGCAGTCGCAGCATCCTTCCTATACAGTACAGCTGCTGAATGGGTTAGATTCACAGGCCACTGGGTACCCAGCTCGAGTGTCGAGAGAGAGAGAGAGAGAGAGAGAGAGAGAGAGAGAGAGAGATCACAGTAGTCGGAGGCAGAGAGAAAGAGACACACAGAGCGGAGAAAGGAGAGTTTTCAGATGCTTTTATTGGCGAGTTAAAGGCGTTAAACTCAACGTTGCTGTCGCTGCGGTCCAGCAGGTCCACGCTTAATGAAGGAACAGGAGGAATCTTTCAGTGCGAACAGTCTGGCCTCTCATGGTGGTCTGGAGGGTGGTGGTGGTGGGGGGGGGGGGGTGATGTCTTCGCTTTTGCTGCTTGGCTTCCAGTCTCCGCCGGCTTTGCTTTTCAGCCGCCGCGTGAGAGCCGAGTTGTGTCTCTATTGAGGCTGAAGGAGCCCCTCCACTCGCCCTCTCTCTCTCTCTCTCTCTCTTGCCGGACTACAGATGAGAGCTGTGTGCTGTGCGTAGGCCCCAGTTGTGTAAGAGAGGCACTTTGCTCCACTTTCACGCCGACTGACTCTCCAAGGGCACTGATGCAAATATTGTGTGTGCGTGTGTGTGTTTGCGTGTAAGAGAAACTGCCACCAGTGGCCACCATCAAAACACACTTCCTAATTCACAGAATGCCCGTCTTCACCTCCAAATACGTGGCGAATCGAAACTCTTTCTACGCCACGCACCGGGACGCCGTGAAATGCGTATCGCCGATCGCCGCCACCGTTCTGGCACTTAGATTTCGTTTGCACCTAAGGGCCCACCGGTGAAACTGAATGGCGCCGTGACAGAGACGCGCTCTGACAAGACAAGGGCCGCAGGAGCCGGGAGAGTGCTGCTGAGTGGTGAAATAGAGAAGTGAGGCGGAGAGGAGGGCTGCGGGGGATATTTTTGAGGAACCCGCTCTGACGTCAGACACGGAAAGAGAGAGAGAGAGAGAGAGAAAGAGAGAAGGAGTTTTGCCCCGGCGTCTGTGAAGAGATACAGACGCACACTGGGGCAACGAAGCCGGTGGAAAAAGGCAGAAATGTAACTGACATGCAGTATACTGTGGCTCATGCAACCGACTGACAACGCCCCCACACCCTGTGCCCTCTGCCTCAGACAAACAAAGCATCCGGGTGAAAAAAAAAGAAAAAGAAAAGAGAGCAGCACATCCACCACACAGACCACACAGAATAGAGAAAAGCACATGGCTTTAAATAGATAGGCGGAAAAAGAGAAGTGTGAACTGAAGAGGACAGAGGTAGGGCAAGAGACAGAGAGCGTGAGAGAGAGAGACAGACAGAGAGAAGGCAAGAGAGAGAGAGAGAGAGAGTGAGAGCAGAACTTTGCATCAGAGTCACTAAGAAGGGAAGAGAGAGAGTGGCAACCAGTGCTACCCTGGGACTCCAGTTAGCGCTCTGAACTGGGCCAACCCGGGATTAACTCACCAGCACCGCGAGGCTGCACGACTACACAGAGCAGAGAGGAGGAACGGGAGGAAGAGGGGGACGAGGGAGGAGAAACCCGGGGCAAACGACAAAGGGAAGAGGCTTCGCACTCGCAGGAAATCGGGGTAAGAAGAGAGAGGTGAATTCCGTCTGGGTAGTTTCCTGGTTTTAGCGTTGGCTGAATGCTCACCCAGTGGTACAGCTCGTGCTCCGCGATGATTTCAAACACTGATCGGTATGCAAGCATTTCAAATAGTAGAAATGGTTGCATCAGATCATTGTTGTAGGCACCTGGCCCAGTGTGTTTATTTGTGTGTGTATGTGTGTGTGTGTGTGTGTGAATGTGTGTGTAAGCGCTGGATGCTTTTTCCACATCCTCTGCTGAGACGAGCAGACGATATTACCAGGCCAACCGTATCCTGGCAACCATCAGCCGAGCACTGCTCCCGGGATGGACCACATGCTGCTCCAGAGTTGTGTGTTTGTGTGTGTGTGTGTGTGTGTGTGTGCGTGCCTAGCCGACGCGCAGGCTCCCTCTTAACACGCTCACCTATTCACGTGTCAGAAAGCTTTCATTGCCTCATCCGAGAGACTCCGATCCCGAGCCTCAGCGTGACTTCGCCTTTGCAATCACCTTGTCGGGGGCTGAAGATCTGAATTATGTTATTCATATATTCATAGCGTCGCTTCAGCCCGCATCCTGGACCAGGTGGTCTAAAAGTCAGGGGGAGACGGTGTGCTTTTTTACACCATTTGGACCGATGCTCTTGGGTTACAGCAGTGACTCAGCATGCAGCTCTCTCTCTCTCTCTCTCTCTCTCCCAGTGCTTTTGATTCAGCCCAACAAGACGAAACAGATTATGCAGATAGAGAATAGATTGAGTACAGTAGATATAGAGCTCATCTGAAAGTGAAACAGCTACTTCAGGAAATGTCAGCTAGCGATCTCGGCGACTGAGCGGTGCAACTCTATCCCTTCTGCCATCTTCCCTCTCCCCCCCCCTCTCTATCTGGACCTCGGTGCTGCATTGCAACACCTGTTCTTGCTGAGTAACAGTGAAAAAGCCTGAGCTGTTTTTTTTTTTTTTTTTTTTTCCAAAGGCGGCATCTCGTAAACATGCTAATGCCGGCCGTAAATCGCTCTTGCAGGGGGGGGAGGGGAGGGGGGGGACTGATAGGCCTCCGCTGTGCGCTAGATCAACGTAAAGGATGTGGCGGAGGAAGTGAAACTTGGCAGCTGCTTACCTTCTGCTCTCAAAGTCCCTGTGTGATCGTGTCGGGGCGGAGGATATAAGGAGGGAGGCGTCCTTTACTCAGACAGCTGACACTCAGTTGCATTTCTGCCTTACGGAATCTTCTGCTTTCAGTGTTTATTGTGTGTTTTTTTTTAAACGCAGAAACGCGCAATTCCGCATGTGGCCGCTCTCTCCTCTCCTCCTCCTTTGAAACCAAAGATCACAGTCACGGGCTGACTTGAATTATATCTGCAACACATATGACTCATATCGCATTGTCTGGCCTGTTTGATTCAATGCAGTTCTTCTCTATTTGAGCATAAAGGCACGGAGACCTGAATCCTCTCTGAACTATGATCTGATGAAGCTTGCCTTGTTGGTTTCACAAAGTCTGACCGTTCTAGCCTTTGGGCATGGAATAGAAAGAGCCTGCCTGCTGTCATAAAGTATCTATAGACAGCTGTACATGAGGAGCATTAGGAGAGAGTACCTCGTGCATAGCAGGCTTTTATTAGGTTACTATAGTAATGTAAATGGATTAAAACCACTACTCTGCTCTACAGTGACTCCCAATGAGCAAGCTAAGTGACTCACTACTGGATTTATGCCCCCCCCTAATCAAATGTAGCATACACTGTAGATCGGACACAAACTATGATCAGCGTCAGTCATTTATGATTGGAATGTCTGACTTTGACTCTGGATGTATTGCTCTGTAGCGAGAGATGAGAGGATGGAGGAGGAAAGGAAGAGGGGATAATTAGAGAAGTGCAGATGGGTAAAAAGAAAAAAAAAAACCTACGGTGGCCTGCTGTGTTCTCCATGTGCATGTTGTGTATTTTCATCCGGGTTGCCAGGTTCTGCGTACTGTATGCATTTTGTTGTTTCCTCCCGTCCAGGTTGCCAGCCATGGGGAACCTCATTAAGGTCCTTGGCAAGGATTTAGAGAACTGTCCACATTTTTTCCTGGACTTTGAAAGTAAGTGAGCGCCGGGGTGTGCGCACATGCGTGTGTGTGTGTGTGTGTGTGTGTGTGTGTCTGAAATGTGTGTGTACACAAGTGTGAAGCAGGGGTGCTCGGTGGGAGGTCGGGGGTGGGGCCGGGGGAGGTGTGTTTGGATGCGAGTTGTTAAGTTGTTGATGGTGTGAGGGAGTGTTGTTGTGGGTGTGGTTTGTCACTGTCAGACACTCTCTAGTCCCACTCTCACTGCTCTCTGAGGCTCAAATTCAAAGGGGAATCCTACCCAGTGATGGTATAAATAGAAAGGTGGGTAAGTAATCACCAGGCAAACAACCACCACAATAAACCAAAATCAGAAGCATTAATTCATGCTTTTGCCCCTTAAACGACCCCGTCCTCATATAACTTCCCACATGGAAAAGCTTTGCAAGAATATAACAAGATTTGTGTTCTGCCTTTCATATATCAGGCTATGTTCTATATGCAAGTGTCCACTTTCATAGCAGAGCCACTTTTAAACCACCTATATAAGTGAGATTACAGAAATCTACTATGAATCCTGTAAGTACTTTCATACTATTAAGCTTATAGGTATCATAAAACATACAAATCATAGAAGGCAAACCTTGTGTGATTTGTATGGATTATCAGTTTTTTACTACTTCCTTTGATTTTTTTAAACAAAAAGAAAAAGTGGCTAAACTGAATATAAATGGGTTTATCCTCCTCTACATCCCTCATCTTTTACTTTTCAAGCACATTCGTGTGACCTTTGAACTTCAGGATGGCTGCCACCAGTGCCACCGTGTGCATCCCGAATATCATTTTATTTTTGAATCTTTTACAAGATTCTAGGGCTTTTTTTCTGTTCATTTAAATAAAGTTCTAAATAACAAGAGTGGGATTAAAGAAGGTCTGTGTCCATGTTGCCATGCTTCACCCAGGACACCATACTTCCACCATGCCATTCCAACAACCCCGTCTCATCCGATCCCCCACCCTGACACCTTCAACCCTCACACACACACACACACACAGCTCACACACACACACACGACCCCGACACCCATCCCCTCATCACCCACAGACTTCTCCCCTCTCTCTGTTCCAGGGGGCTCATGGGAAACCTCCTGAAAGTGCTGGCTTGCGCCGAACTTGAGCATGGCCCAATAGTTTTCCTTGACTTTGAACGTGAGACCATCCGCTTCTTATTTTTTTGAGTTCTCCCTTTCTCTATTTTGCCTCCGCTTTTCGTTCTCTCCATCCCATCAATCTTAGCTTACCATTGTGTCATCTTTACGTCCTTATTTACCCTTTTCCTCCAAAGCTCCTTCCTCTCTCTCTCTCTCTTTCCTTTATCTTTTCTTTTGATTTCCGCTCGAGGGACTGGCATTTGAGAGTCGTTCAGCTGGTTTTGAAAGGGTCTTACTCACACGCTCCACATCTTCCTAGACGGTCACACAATAGCACGGCGACGCAGAAGCAAAATGACAACAATAATGCTTTGATCTCAATTTCCAAACAACAAAAATATCAGAGGAATAACACTGAATGCCAGTCCTTTGTGGGCTTCTGTTGCTTGGGGATAACGATGGCTTACAAAAAAAGTCTATCGTCATCCGTCCACCTTCCCATCTTCGCTCCGCACTGTCCTATTGTGTGAGCTACAATGTCTGACCAATCTGTGAGTGTGTGCATTACAGTAACCGTGTGTGTGTGAGTGTGTGTGTGTGAGAGAGAGATAGAGAGAAAGAGGCTGTGAAAGGTAGAGGCTGTTAAATATAGCCTCCTCTATTCCCCCTATTTTCATCTTCCCAGTCAGTGAATTTTAACCAAACTGCATGCACTGCAAAAACATATCCATCTTAACAAGTTGTTTAATCCCATATTAAGTCTTAAAATCTAGTGAAAGGGAACGATTCTGCGATGGGGGGGGGGGGGGGGGGGGTAATTTCTCTTGTTTCCAATGCAAATCAATTTGTTTCAAGAATTAGCGTCATTTTCTTGATACTAGTGGAGTGATCTGCCTTATTACTCTACCTTGTTTCAAGATGCCGGAACTTGTTTTTCGTGAAATTTCATGGAAGAAGTGAAACTGCACTGGAAACCAACAGGATTATCTCTCCTGACTGGCTCTGTGTTTTCCACTTGTTTTGAAAAAAAAAGTGACATTTTAAGACTGATTACGAGACTAAATGGCTCGTTAAGATGATGAGATATGTTGCAGTGTATTCCAACATCTTCTGCCCTTCCTCAACCCCTTTCCCCTGAACAGCTGGCTTCCTCCTCTTTCACTGACTGCGTGTTACGATGGGAGTGGGAGAGCTCGCTGCTGGCAAGAGACGGTGGCTGTCAAATAGGTTGAATTGCCCCTTCATTTATTATGCCTATGATTCACTTTACTTCAAACGGAGCCGGAATGAGTCAGACTCAGGCGTGACAGCCTTAGACAGCACCCCCCCGCACCCCCCACCCCCACCTCAACCCACCCAATGCCATCTGCGAGCTCTCCTCCTCAACCCAGAGACATAGTCACCTCTGTCACATAGCTGAAAAGTTTGGTCTAAACTCAATATAAAGTTCCGATGGAACTATTTATGGTCGGAAGTCAATCATCGTACCTCGCTGAAGACTGAATGATCATGAGCAAAACTGACCACAAATAAAACGTGGGTCACTTCTGACCGCAGGCTGCAATGATGTAATGTTTCGATTAAAATCATCTGTGAATATGAATATAGGATATGAAGCTAAGATTAATGAGCCCACCATGTCCAACCTTTCAAGTAAAAATCATATCCTCTTGTGACTAATCAAAGTAGTCCTGATATCAGATCAATACCCCATAGGTACAGAATCCTAAAACCATCCTAATGAATACTACAGTTCCATTGTACAATGGACAAAAAACCCCAAATCTTTGTGTAGTTGAGGAACACTGGACCACATCAGTGAAAAGTTGTTAGTATAATAGTAATGCTTGTTGTGCGAGTCATGGTTGCCAGTGTGTGTGTAGGATAGAAAATATCCCATGATTACTATTTCACTACAGGGAGGCGATGCCTCGGGGTGCAAAACTAATCAGTGGTGCTACCACATGAAGAGAGCTTACCTAAACTCACTCCCACTCCCACTTTATACCTGAGTCACGCATTGGGATAGATAGCTCAAAGACACACACACACAGAGAAAAGAAAAACAAAACAAAACAATGATGACTCAAGAGGACAAATCCTAAATTGTGTCCTTCAAACACTTAATCCCTCTTGTACGCCACGTGGGCAAACAAAGCAAAAATGCGACTGGGAGGTTCCCTGCGGCAAAACAGTGAGTGTACAGTGTGTGTGTAAGTGCGTGTGTGTGTGTGTGTGTGTGTGTGAGAGAGAGAGAGCATGCCCGGAGGTTGTCCTCCCTGCTGCTTGTTCGTTTAACAGATCTCACAATTAATCCTCAAGGACAAAAAAAAAGAAAATCTCTCTCTAACCATTCATAAAACTGGAGAGTGAAAGTGTGACAGAAGGTGGGAAACAAGATGGATAAGACTATTACATCAGTCTGATGGCATAATTACGCCTATCCAACCCTGTATAAATCTCTGCAGAATGAACCTTCGTAGCGACTACGGTTCACGAGTCAGAGACACTGTCCAAGTGGTGCAATTCTGACACCTTTAAGACTTGAAACCCTGCTAAATGTTCAACTATCATTCATAACAAACTAATCTAAATGCCTCCCTGAAGTGAAACTGACTTATCTTCTTCCTGGATCACACACTAGCTCTTATCTGGCGACTACACTCCTTAATCAAACCTCAACATGTGACAGAGCGTGACTTGTGGCTTTATAATCCACTGATATAAGTCTCTGATTGAATTGATTGAATTCTCTGACTAATCTATAAATGTGATCTATAGTTCATCGGCCAGATCTTGACCTCAGATGTGTATGGCTGCATAGCCTCAACGATAGCAACTAACTTCAATGAAATATACAGTAGTTTTGAATTGAGATGCCTCACTCAAGTAATCGGTTAGACTGGCTACATATCTCAGGTTTTTATCTGGCCGTTTAGGGTGTCACTTGACTTCCTTTCATCCCTCGTTCTCTCTCCCTCGCTAACCTCTTTCTCTCTTCCCCTGGCACTCTCTCTCTCTCTTTATCTCTACTCTCCCCTCTCCCTGCCGTCAACATCATCTCCATCCCTCTCAACCTCCCTCCCCTCCACTCCCTTTCCTTTCCCATCCACACACCCTATCTCCCTGCCTCCCTCTCTCCCATCCCCGCAGATGCCCAGCCCACGGAGGCGGAGACGGCAGTGTGGAACCAGGTCAGCGCCGTGCTGGAGGAGGCTCATGGGATACTAGCCGAGCTGCAGTCCTATAATGGCGCGGGCCAGGAGATACGAGAAGTGAGCAGGATGCGTGCATTAACCAGTCAATAAGTGTTTCACATCAATACACTGCGGCTGCTGGCGCTGCATAGCGTGGCGAATAACACTCATGTGTGACTCACATGCCCCGCCAGGGTGAAATTCTGACATTCTTTACCGTGCAATGAAAACTAAATATAGGCAAAGAGAGACGTGTGAAAGCATTACTTTAAACAAACAGTTTGTGCAATATGTCGTTTTTGGTGTTCCAGAGCTACATTAGCCTCACTGTTTTAGTAGAGGCATAAATAGGCAGGCAGGACTCATTCAAAGCTTTTCCTTACCTGCATTTTACCACGAACCAGCGCCTCAGTTTACCTCTGTAGTATGAACAATTGCTGCTGATGGCTTAGCTGGTGGCTTTGCTCTACTTTTTAACAAATACTGCTGAATAGTCTCCTTTCCTTGCTTCTTAACCTTAAGGACGTGGAAGTTTTCCTTTTGAATAGACACTCTGGCAGCTTCATCCGTCAGTCACCAGACATTACACAACTTCTCAACAGAAATGTAGTCGATATAAGCGGGTGATGGTGGCAAACGACATTCATTTGACGCCCCTACAGTACGTGCGCTCAAAAGTGAAAATGTTCTACCAAAGTGAAATATTGCCTTGAGAAAGGAAGGATAGAAGGGAGGGGGAGTTTCGGAAGTGACTTTTGGAAAGTAACATCTGTGCATCTGCCTGCCTGTCTGTCTTCTTGCCTGCAGGCCATCCAGAACCCAGGTGACCTGGCTCTGCAGGAGAAGGCCTGGAACGCAGTCTGCCCCCTGGTGGCCAAGCTGAAACGCTTCTACGAGTTCTCCCTCCGACTGGGTGAGCATGGCTACAGTAGATGATACAGCATACCGTTTAGCGGCCATATTGGAAGTCCTCAGCGTTAACGCCAATGTTAAATTCACCTTCTCTGTCTCTTTCTGTAATAACTGTTTCCGACAAACAATATGACAGCTTGTCTTGTTGTTAATTTTGAAAAACAAACACATGACTGTTATAATCCTCTCGTTTTACACCGCAAATATTAACTGTGGCTAATGAAAGGTCACATGTTGTTATGAAACAATATATTTTCCCAGGCTGTTTGTAGTATTTGTAGTGCAGAAAGGTGTGCAGTAACTTTGGCATTTTCAAAATTGGACTCTCAGATTATCGGACACTAATGTTAGCTTATTGTGTTGTCTTTTTTGATTCGAGGACTATGTAACATAATTCCTGACCTGTTCATGTTTTGTGGCCCTGATTCAAGTCACTAATGGTCCTGCAGTTGACTGACAACAGAAACAGAAAGATATTTCAACGACAACACTTTTGTATTATAGGCTACCTTTCATTGAAACTCAAAAGTGATGACAGACTGACAGAGGTGATGGAAAATGGGCTTCTTAACATTAGCGGCAATGATGAGAACCCACTCTTGTACCCTTACCTCCACTCATGTTTCTATCTATGGTCACCGTGGTCATTTTACATACAGTTTCAGTCAGGCAGCATTCCTTAACACACACACACACACACACACAAAGCTGTCCTCCTCTCAGCCATCCCTGCAGCATCCTGACCTAGCAGCCAGGCAGCCGTTGCTACGGAAACAGTGGTACATGGTCGTCAAGCGGAGAGAGAGACAGAGAGACAGAGAGAGAGAGAGAGAGAGAGGGAGGAATAGAGTATGGCCGCCGCCTCTGCACAGCCTCCCAATAATACTTAGATTTCATGGAGATCTACTGCGTCCTCCCAGCTTAGCATAGTACGAGGGCTGACTAATGATGAATGATAATGTATCTGTGCTAATGTATCAGCGATCTGTGAGGCAGGCTCCTGTCGACATCGCCTAACCTCCTCCCTCATGGAGAGAGAGGGATCAAATCACAGTAGAGGTCTATGCGTCAGCGACTAGGAGAGGCTGCAAACTAGCACATCCCCTCCTCTCCTCTCCCCACGCACTAAAGATCCCCTGCTCTGTTAATCATAGAAATAGATGTCATAGAAAGACACAGATCTAGATGTTTCTGATAGATTTACGTGATCGAGGGGGGACTCGGATATTCACACGCTCCAAGCTTTGACCGTCCAATCTGTCGGTATGCCCTCAGGAACGCTAGATTTGGATAGGGACCGTCCGCTCTGGCAGCCATAGCTCTACATTCCCAGCAGGAGGGAGAGTGGAGAGTGGGGTTTCTGCCCAGGCCCTTTACATGAAACACATCAGTGCTGTATTTATAGAAGGCCCTGATGCATTTTTAATGCGGAGGAAGGGATGGGTCCTCGAGAGACTTCGCTGCTGAGGCATTACTACTACGTACAGCCTCTGTGGTCCGGGCTCAGTGACTAATTTGTTAGAGGCAGCAAGGCAGCGAGAGACTTGGTTCAATAGCATACGTGACACAGGGGATGTGGATGGTCACTGATACAGTAGCTGATCCTCAGGCTCTCTGATCAACTGTGGTGGTCACAGCTAGTAATGGCATCTATAGAGTACCAGTTATATATCTGTTGTATGTTTATTTTGTCTGTCTTGTATGAAATTCATAGTTAATATCCGAGGTCATGAAGGGTAAAATGAATGCTGCAAAACCTTCCAGAAGGTCAAAATCATTCTCTAGGCCCAATGCTGTCGTGATTTGTATGTCAAAATTTGTATCTGACTTTACAAAGTGCTTTAACAATCAATTAAAAACAAACCTCATGCTCATAAATTGAATTAAATCAAGTAAAAATAAGAAGGCATACAATAGGAATACAATAGTGAAATCAATGCAATTTAAGCCTAGAAAAACTTGATGATACTAGTGCTAGTCTGAGCGCCACAGGCATGTTGTTCCAAAGCCTAAGAGCACTGATGGCAAAACCCCTGGTCACCCTAATTGTTAAATCTAAACTTTTGAACAGCCTAAAGGGCCTGAAGACCTCAGGCAGACCTTTGAATCCCTGGCTCATGGGGGATTCAAAGGTCTGTGATATAGCTCAGGGCCAGACTTCACTGTGCTGTAAAAGTAATGCGCAAAACCTTAGGTTGAATTCTAAGCCCAACAGGTATCCAGTGAAGAGATGACAGAAAGGGAGTGATGTGATTTCGTCTGTTTGTACCAGTTAAAATCCGTAGCTGCTGCATCTTTTACAAGCTGGACACATGAAAGAGGCTTTTGATTGATGCCAGAATTAAGACATATTTTGGAGGGGTGGAAACTAACGTGTGAGTGCGTGCGTGTGTTTGTGTGCATGTAGAGAACGCCCTGCGCAGCCTGTTGGAGGCGCTGACGAGCCCGCCGTACGCTCCCATGCAGCACCTGGAGAGGGAGCAGGCCCTGGCCAAACAGTTCGCTGAGATCCTCCATTTCACGCTCAGCTTCGACGAGCTAAAGGTGAGAGGGAGGAGGAGGCGAGGGGTGGGAAGGGCAGTTAAAAGGCCTCTCAAGGACTATATGTAGTTTATTGGTTTTCATCTTTGTTCTAGTTCTCACTTACAACCCTTAGAGACTGACTTTGACTACATTGAAAAGTCAATATTTTCCAGCCTTGTGCATGTATTTTTTTTTTACCAATTAATCACCCCTGTTTCTCTCTGGTTTCTCCATGCAGATGACAAATCCAGCCATTCAGAATGACTTCAGCTACTACAGGAGGACTATAAGCAGGAACAGGCTGAACAACCAGCAGGTGAGGCCTTGTCAGTCCAGGTTGCCTATGGTGGCATGAACTGGCTGACGCTGTTGTGCGCACATGATCAGATGTTCTTCCAAACGAGCACAGACTTCACTTCCCTTCTTTAATCATTAATGACTGAAGAAGAGGTGTTCCTTTCTTCCTAACAACACAAAGAGATGTACAATCAATATTTCATCCTCTGTGCCGTTACACAAATTAGAGCCAGGCTCGCCGTCACCATTACATTCTCATCTTACCAACTGGATTATATGATTATTTCACAACTGCATGCCATGAATGATTCATGTTATATCAAGATACGATAGCCACGCTCTCTGCTAATGATGGAGTCAAATTGTGTTGGCACGCAGCTGGAGGCTGAGAACGAGGTTAACAACGAGATGGCCAATCGGATGTCCCTGTTCTACGCCGAAGCAACGCCCATGCTGAAGACTCTGAGTAACGCCACCACCAAGTTTGTTTCAGAGGTATGATTCCCATTCTCCTGTTTCAAATGCATCAGCTGGGTGGGCACTTTGCATACCTCAGCCTAAGTGAGTCCAAATTTGATGTGGAGGATTTTTGGCAAATGATATTAGGATCTAGACTGAGAGTTTAGTGATTCGATGCCCCTGTGCTCTACCTGTCTCTGGACTTCAGAAGCCCTTTCGTGAGAACTTGCCCCTTCTCCTTTCCCTCGCTGCCAAAGCATCATTTTAATGAAGAGGCAGCAGTCTCTCTCTGACTTTACACTTCAGCTCATCTCGATGGAACAGACATTTAAGGAATACTTTTCAGATTCATACAAAATTCAGAGGACGTCCTGACCGTGATTGCCTTTTAGCAAACTCGCTTATCCCTCAGTATGCGGTTACTTAACCCTGCAGATGTACTTTGTCTCCACCTTCTGGTTAAAATGCTCTTTAATCAACCAGTACACACACACTCTTGCATACACACAAACTAGATCTGTCTTGATGTTGATGTCTGAACGGATGCCCCTTCCCAATGTTTCTTTGTTGGTGCCAAACCAAAAACTTTCACCAGTTCATTTTGGCCTTCATTAGAGCATGCATGAAGACAGAAGTCATGCCACTCTTATACAGGTATTATAACTGTATTGATCCCTTATTTTCCCCTAGAATAAGACCTTGCCCATCGAGGACACCACAGACTGTCTGAGCACCATGGCCTGTGTCTGCCGTGTCATGCTGGAGACTCCGTGAGTACCTTGCTTCCTTTCTTTTTTTTATTCTCTTCATCCTTCTTTCCTCCCTCTCTCCCTTCCCCTTCTCTTCTCTCTGAAGGTCAGAAGCCTAACTTCTAATTAACAAGTGAAGACAAAGGAGGCCTTTTCACATTTGAGACCCTCTAATGAGAATCATAGAGTGAATAAAGAGAGTGGGCCCCCGACCTTCATGGCAACTTTAAAGCTTTCAACTAGTCTTTTTTTCTTTTGCTAGTTGTCTTCATGTGAATAACGAAGCCATTATCGGCAAAGTGCTTCAAACGGCTGCACAGTCAGTTAACGATGCTCTTCTCCTTCTCTACTCCCCCGTCCTCCACTGGTTCTGGTCTTATTTTAACCCATTATTCTCTGCCCCAGGGAGTACCGCTGTCGGTTCACCAACACAGACACCATGCTGTTCTGTATGAGGGTGATGGTGGGCGTCATCATTCTCTATGACCATGTTCACCCTGTCGGGGCCTTTGCCAAGACCTCCAAAATTGACGTAAGTACCACATACAAACTAGGGTTACACATCGGTTTGCTGATTTATCGGCCTGTCAATAGGGAACCATTAGTCTGATTGGGTCTAATATGACATTTTGATGAGATTCCACACTAGTATGCATGGATATGCTTTTGTTATTATTTTTACTTCTTGTGGCCTACAAGAAATCATTCCAGTGTGGTGTGGGAAGATTTCACTTAACAGCTTCAGTTGTGTCAGTCTGTAAAATCTGATTTGAACCCTGCCTCACTCTGCATTTCATTAGTATGACTTTCAATGGAGAGTTTTAGTGTCCCACGATGGAAAATACTGAATCCTTGTAGTTTTGTGGATTTTTGGCACACAAATGGTCAAATTTAAAGATACTGAAGAGAATGTTAAAGCTCAAAATATTGGCTATCATCAGCTACAACCTAAAAATATCAGCATCAATATGGGCCTTCAAAACCCCATATCTGTCTAACCTTAACATAACCACATGAGCATGCAGACACACGCATACCAACAATATTATTCATGAAATAACCGACCACCTTTTGATATCAGTCTACCAGTATGTGTGTTTTTGGGTTCGAGTTTCTTAGCGTGTTTGAGCATGTGTGTGTGTGAGTGTGTGTGTGTTTTGTGGTGCCAGTGTTTGGGTGTGAGATCCTGGATGCAGCGGCAGCAGCAGGAGGCGAGGGGATCTGAGGCTGCTGACCTTTCACTAACGCTGTGTGTTGTCTTTGTGCCGGGCAGATGAAGGGCTGCATCAAGGTGCTGAAAGAGCAACCGTCCAACAGTGTGGAGGGACTTCTCAACGCACTGAGGTGTGTGTGTGTGTGTGTGTGTGTCGGAGATAGAGATACAGAAACAACCAGAAGTAGAAGCAGGGATACGCATACCTTCACAGATAGATTTGTTTTACAGGAATTTAGCTGATGCTCTTATCCAGAGTGTCTTAGAATGAGGGCAACAGTAGAATAAACTTCTTAGATCACCAGAAATTACAAAAAATAAATAAAACTAAAAACACAAGGGGTGCAAACGTCAAAGCTTTCAATATACCTGTGACCAGAAAACAATCATGTAAGAGCAAAGTGCTAGAAAAAGAATGTAGAGAAAGAGTAAGAGCTAGAAGAGATTTTGTTGACAGTGACAAGTGATTCTTGGATTGATGTGCTTTGTATGAGAAGATGTATTTTTCAATATTTCAGAATAGGACATGCATATCAAGTATACACAGAATGGCATATAACAGGGAACTCCACCATTCCAAATATAACCACAAACGGAGAGAATCGAGCACAAGGTTTCTAAGAGATTTCTGAGTTAAAAGGATCTCTCTCTTCCTTTCCCCTCCTCCAGGTATACGACACGGCATCTAAACGATGACAGCACCTCCAAACAAATCAGGGCCCTCCTGCAATGAGGAAGAGAGGAGAGCGGCAGAGAGAGGGAGGAGAGGAGGAGTGCACATGGAGGAGGAGAAGAGCAGGAGGAGGAGGAAACAAACGCCAATGGCTGATAACCTGTTTGTTTACAACTACTGAAGAAGCAAAATGATCCACCAGGTTTCCGAAAAAAAACCTGACGATAAATAAGAAGAGGAAAATAATTATATATATTGTCAGCTGTCCATCATTCTGTCTCTCATTTTGTAAAGTAAAAAAAAGAAGAGAAAAAAAAAAAAGAAGCCGGAAAAGAAAATATAGATATATATTAAAAACAAACACAAACACCAGATGAAAATAGGTAGGATTAAAGAATTAAGAGGAAAGCTTATATTGCAAAATCTAAAAAGGTCGGAATCGAAGACAAACGTAAACTGAAAATGTATAAAAGAGAAAAAAAACAAAAAAACAAAAAAGGGTTCATATTCCAGCGGTAGTCTGACGAGTATTTTTGCACACACTTTGAAAACGACGCCGTCTCCTCTCCACTTAGTACCTGTCGAACAAAAAATCTGACTCCGGACGAAGCCTCGCCTGCAAATTTTTCGTTCTCAAGGTCGTAGACGTAGTGGCGCGGCGGGGCGGGGGCATCTAGTTTTTTGGGGGGGGGGATCTGAGCCCTGGTATCTCTCTCTCTATCTCTCTCTCTCTCTTTCTCTCTCTCCCTCTCTCTCCCTCTCCTCCGGCTGCACCGATCTCAACCCCCTGCAGGTGAACCCGAAAGCAATGTGATGGATGCACTTCCGGAGATTTGCTTCCACCGGGGGGGGGGGGGGGGGGGCGTTTCCTTCTTCCGGTGCGGCCGAAGGGGGGACCGGGAGGCGAGGAGGCGATTAAAGCCACAGTAGACTTTTTTAGAATGCCTCCCATTTTACGCCTCTTCCTCATCGTCACACACACACACACACACACACACACACACGTGCCCCTCCCGCCCCTTATCCGTTGGGATATGTGGGGTTTTTTCCCGCCCATCAGCACAACATCCGTCCTTCATAGTGTGCCCTCGACGCTGTATATGTTCCAGCACATGACATCTCGTGAGTAGTTTGGCTTTACTTGAACAACGTCGTTCACTCTCTCTCTCTCCATTGGTGCTAATGTGGTTTAGACATCACAGTAATAGCTTGTTTAAAGATATCATTTGGCTACGACTGACGCAGGGCAAATATAGGAGACGAAAAGGAAAAGTTGCATTCATCCCTTTTGTCGCAACTCATGTTAAATCTTAAATAGCGAGAGCGTAGTCCGCACCCATATCTGCTTTTGCCTTGTGATTTCGGATTAGTGCGCGAGCGAGGGAAAGCAAATAGAAGAATTACTGAGCGTGTAGAGACAGGGGAGGAACCAGAGAAGAAGAGAGGCATTCTGGGAAAAACCACAGCACACTTAACTTCTTCACCCAGTGCCAAAGCTGATTGGTTTACGCTCTTAATTACGTCATCGAGCCGGGACCGGGACCCGGGGGGGGGCAGGGGTGAGGGGGATGGAGTCTTGTAAGATCATCACTTAAGAGTAAATATCAGGCCTTGAAATCACACACACACACACACACACACACACACACACACACACACACACACACAGACAGAGGTCAAAAGGCAGTAAAATAAAAACACATATCTCACACACACACACACACACACACACAGCAGGGAGAGATCAGAGTGTTCCAGTGTAAATAAGTGAGGCTTTTCTCATCAGGCATCCACAAGGCCAGCTTGGGTCCTCGAGGAAAAACACAAACAACTGCATACAGTCAACTAGAGTTCTTTCTTTTAGTACGAGGCAGATAAAGAATTAAGTCATTGATTAAGTGGGTATTAAAAATGAAAATTACAAAAAAAAAAAAAAGATTCAAAGGAGATTAAAAAGAAGTGCTGTACTTTGGATGTCTATAGCCCTTAGTCTAACTTAATTTGATCTTATAATATATTTTCTATACAGGGGTATGTGCACAAGCATATTCTGTATAAATATATAGATGGCATGTTGTAAAAGTTCTGACAAAGATGTGTAAATAAGGTGTTTTTATTCATTTTTAATTGTTCAGTGACGCTGAAATTGGGTATGTGTTGTCTCTCAGAATTACCATGCGTTTGGCTTGGACCATCGGAGTTGCCGTAGTCATAGGTTTCAGAAATCCAACTTCATAATGGCGAATGAACCAGAGGGTGGGGAGGGACTGGGGGGGAGGGGCTGTCCATTTGCTTGTTATTTTGTACATTTTGTGCAACAATAAACTTGTCATTTATTACATTCAACCGATGGTGTTCTGTGTCAGTGAATGGCTCCCATGCCACTTAGCAGTCAGTCAACACAGTAACTAACGCAGATGTGTAATATCAAAAGTGTGACAGATTCTTATTTAACCTTAATACACAATTCATTTAACTTCAATTTAACCTTACGTTAATACTTTAATTTAACTCTAATATAAGTTTAACCTTAATTGAACCTTAATTTATCCAGGGAAAGTCATCTTTGCAGCAACACCCTGCTTCACATTCACACTGCTGCACTCATTCACACCTGGGAGCGGTCCAGTTCAACTCAACTGATGCAGCTGCCTTGCTCAAGAGCACCCTGGCAGTAGTTTCTGAGAGAATGAAGAGTGCTGCTTATTCAATTTCCCCACTCATGCTCTCCCAGCCGGTCCGGGGATTCAAACCAGCGACCTTCTGCAAACCTGCTTCTCTAACCTCTAGGCCACCACCACCCATTATTAAATACGACAGTACAGGCTTTAGTATATTAACAGTTATTCAGACATTGTTTAATGCTGGCAACCTGGAAGATGAGTGCTGAATTGACCTTGTGACCTCTGAACTCTGAAGTAACATTTCCCACAGTGCGCCTCAACCCAATTATCAAACTAAAATGGATGAAATCACAAAGTATTGTTAAAGTACTGTAAAACATGCATACACATTGTACTATTGATAAAACTATAGTATGTTTTTTTTTGCCTAATTTGCTTTGTGGTTTGCATAGTAAAACATCCCCACTGAGATGGGTGAAGTTGGTCTCACACACTATAGACCTACTTGATTGAATTGAACAAGGCTTCACACAGTGCTGTCAGTGGAGCTGGCCCCGTCATCCATCTTTAAAATAGTGCCACACAAAGGCTTTGACAGTACATGTCAGTTAGGCTTATGACTGAAACCTTTCATACTACACTGCTCATCGTCATGTCTGGTCCAGCAGCATGTTGCCTATCTCACCACAAGGGGACAGCAAAAGATCATATTCAGAGGGACTACCACTCCCTCCAATTAAGATACATACAGTATAAGCCAGTAATCTACTTTCAGTAGTAGTATTCTTCTTTTTCTGGTCTTAGAGAGATGAAACAATAAAATATCTTTTGCTTCACCCCAGCCCAAGAAGACCTATTGATTACCTGGCCGAAATGTGAAATCAAATATTGCTTCGATGATGGAATTAATCTCTCTTCCTAACTAAAGAAGAATGGTACAACACTTAAAGATCAATTATGTTTTACTCAAGTCAAATCCATATGTGTGCTGCGAGCCAGATACAAAGTATAACGGTTATGAAACCTCTTGAAGGGGTTCACAGATAACTGGGGAGGCTGCTCTACTGTAAGGTCCATCTGGCTGCGTTTTACAGTGTGTGTGTGTGTGTGAGTGGTGGAAGGTGTAAAGTAGGGCAGGGGGACACAAGAGAGAGTGTGAGAAGTTATATATGGAAAAGAGAGCAGCAGGCAGCCACACATGTACCATCTTATAGGGTAACACTGCCACAGCCTATATAGAGAGAGGGGAAGGCACAGACACACCTGAATCAAGGCTGATTTGGATGTTAAATTGTAAAGATAATTGGCAAATATCTCATTGTTCAAAAGAAAGGGGGGGGATCTTTGTGTGTGTGTGTGTGTGTGTGTGTCTCATATGTACCAACGGTCCATGGATCTGGTGTGGCTTTAATCCCCAACTGTCGTGTAATAAATAAAGAACCAACTTCCCACTCTACTTCCCTTATACGGCATGCATTCAAATTCAGAGTTGCATTATTCCCCCCTCTCTCTCTCTCTCTCTCTCTCTCTCTCTCTCTCTCTCATTTATTTGTCTCCCTTCCTTGTTCCTCAGAAAGCACCAAAAACAGCTCAAAACAAATTCTGATGAAGTCTGAGAGGCAGGTGATCGAAAGACAATGTCGCAAGGAGCGGGGACTTTCCCTTCAGTTGGGACGCCTCCAAACAGTTGAAGGCCGCTCAGATAATCCAAAAGTTCCCCTGGAATGTTTTGCAAATTCCCTCCTCGCTCCGCTGGGTCCGCTTGCCTTTCCCTCTCTAAGCCCCGCCGCCGCAGGGCTCGGCCAAACGGATCAGCCATTAACCGTTAACCGCCCCGAGGAGGGAACACCTTATCAGGCGAACTGCGGTGCGATACTCATTCAAAAGTGCTTTTCCCTCCACTCGCCTCCGCCCCTCCCGCCTTTCACAGAAGTTTGAGCCCCCCCCCTCCCCCCCTCCACACACACACGCACACACAATTATAAACAGTCTCCTTCTCTGTCTTTGTCTCCCCGGCCACACACCTAACTGATAAACACCACTCCTATTTAAACATCCACCGTATCAGCAGACATTGTTCTAGCAGGCTGTAATGTAAATCAGCTCTAGTGCCAGTTACCAACCGCTGCTCCACACAACCGGCACTGTGTGAATATGATAGCCAACTGTGACAACCAGCATTTCTGTGTGTCTGAGTGTGTAATTGTACTTGTGTTACTATACTTGTGAGGACTGAGGACTTTTTCACTAGCTGTACTTGGGTTGGGTTATTTTGTGTCATTAGGGATAGAGTTGGGTTAGGGTTAGGAATTACAGAATGAAGTTAATAGAAGGTTTTTTGTGGTATAGAAATACAAGACTGTGAATGCATGTGTGAGTGTGTGTGTGTGTGTGTGTGTGTGTGTGCGGTCACCAGCGCGGCTCCACAGAATTCAAACAAATGCAAATGTGCCGATGCAAAACACACCTGAGCCATGCATGCAACCACTTGAAAACCAGACGGCTTACTGCAGTAGGGACAATTGGGTACATCCTCATTATCAATGTTAGCGTAGTGATATACCCGCTTTCTTTCTCAGTGAGCTTTGAAAGCTGCTGAAACACTGGGATTTAAGATTCAAAATCTGAAGCGTGCATGCCAAAAGTATTTAGAAAGTCTGCTTTTAATCTAATCTTCACATTCGGAAACGCTTCAAATTTTAAAAAACAAATCACGTAGCAACTTTCTGTATAAATTTGCTCATATTGGACTTGAAAAATGATTCCCAGCGCATAATATATCATCTAAGCACACGGCTACCAGTTTCAGCAGAAAAAGCCTATTGCATGCTTGTGGAAGAATCAATAGAACACATTATATAACAACTTGTATGACTTGGATCAAATACCGGTCATGTTGTACGCCTGCCGTCCGCTGCATACTGTATGGAAGGAATGCTTATCATAAATCATGTTGATGAATTTGACATGTGCAGGACACATGAAATACACTACTATGGGCATTTCGTAATAGAGAAACTATGTTATACATGAACGTATGAGTACACAGAGTGTGATATTTGACAATGTATGAGGCATGAGACCATGTTAAGACCCCATCCTGCCTACTCCGTAGCATGTTGGAGCATATGACTTCTTCATCACAGGGCTCTTTGTTTGAAACGGGGTCAAGGGTGTGTGTGTGTGCGTGTATGTGTGCGCGTGTGTGTAACAGCTGCTATTGGTCTACATGCTCTTTCAGTTAAGCATCTAAAGTTACGCTGGGTTGCGTAACATACCTAAAACATGAGTGAGCCATGTGCTTTTACACACAAGCGTACATACACAGACACACACGTCTGTATTAGGCCTACTGTACCTGTGAGGACCTTCCATTGACTATGTTCTCTAAGCCCTCTAACACCCTAAAGTGTTGCACCAAGTTTTTGGAAGATAGGCCCCATAAACAAAACCTGTTGAGTGATGAGAACATAGACACCAAAATCATCCATGTGTCCCCAGTAGATGCTCTATGCTAACTCTTTAGCATACACTATGTTGAGTGATGTTAGGCCACAAGCATTATCCAGAGTAAGACTTTTTAAAAATAAAAAAAATGGTAGTGGGTTTTATTGTATGGCCTGTAGATTCATCCATTTTAAAAATTTGATATCATTAACTCAATATAGCTAAAGTAGCCACATTTAACCACATTTACTTCCTGCAGAAACAAAACAAGTAGTCCCTGGTAGTTCAAAACACTAGGTTAATTTTGTAATATTTTGTGTTAACTTTTGATCAATCTCCAACACTAAAGACTTAGCCACATATAATTTAAAAAATACTATTTAGATTTAGAGCTGCTACAAGTTCCATTTTTCTCACTTTGGAGATAATTAGCATGAAGCATCAGAGTGAAAGATCTACTGGGGACACATGGATGATTTTGGGGTCTAAGTCTTATCACTTAACAGGTAAGTTGATCAATGGGACAATCTAAAATCTAAAAAAAAACTCCTTTAACCTTAACCTAAACCTAATTCTGAATTCTAATCTTTACCCAAAACATGAGTCCTAAACCTAAACTAGCCCCTTTTAGAAGTGTGGAACCAGTAAAATGTTGTCACTTTGAAGGATTTCCTTCATCTTTCTATCCTTGTGAGGACATGTGGTCCACATAAGGACAGAAGTAAAAGAACAAATACACACACACACACACACACAGACTGCCTGCTCTTTGTTAACTTCCACAGTGGCACTGAAAGGGTTAAACGCTGCAGAGTGGGCGGCTCCCTGCCCCGCCCACTCTGGGGCCATTTGCATATTGGGCGGGAAGCTGTGGCTCTTTGTTGCTGCTACACCCAGCCAAAACCCCTCCCACAAAGCACTGCACTGGCGGGAAAAAGCCGGCTCCAGCACTTTAGTCACCGACAATGGAGACACACACACACACACACACACACACACACAGACACTCCCTCTTTCTCTCACACATTATACATTGGAGAAAGTACAATATGCTCCCTATGCACAACACTGTCACGTGCGCACACACAGGCAGTAAAAAAAAAAAAAAAAAAAAAAGAGTACACACACATGCCTGCACACAAGAAACAGGCAGTTACTCTACATTGTTGGTCTTTTATGGGGTGGCACACCCATTTCCTCCCCACGGTTTTGGCACTGGAGGGAGAGAAAAGGTGAAAACGGTTGGACAGACAGATAAACGAGCTTGCCCATAACACCGGGGAGAGAGGGGAGATGCACACAGGAGGGGGGGGAGAGGGGATGTGATATGATATGAAGGCAGTGAGAGAGAGAAAATGGAGTGCGAGGAGTGGGGCAATGACATTTATGTAGCCCACCAGACACAATACACTGAGGGTAAACAGAATTTGCTTTGTCTAAGATAAGCCTGTCTTCTGAATGTACACAGTGCATTACTTACAATAAGTCACAACAAGCACTGTCTATGTGTGTGTGTGCGTGTGTGTGTGTGTGTGTGTGTGTTTGTGTGTGTGTGTGTTTGTGCCCTCGCAAGCGTTGCCCTGGGAAAAGAGTTCACTGGGTTGCTGGAAAAACAGGAAGACATGTCATGCTCTGGATTGGGGAGGGGAGAGGAGGGGAAAAAAACACAGAGCGGCCCCCGCATTACATAACCAGGCAGGAAATATGCAGCAGGGAGAGAGAGAGAGAGACAGAGAAGAAGAAGAAAGAGAGAGAAGAAAGAGAGACTATATACTGGGGCCGATGCACACTCCGCACCTATGACACTTCCCTAAAGGCTCTTCACATCAAATCATCTCTCTTTCTCTCCCCGTCCTTCCGTCGCTTTCTTTCATAGCGGCGGCTACAGGAGCCAGACAGGGTGACAGAGAGAGAGAGAGAGAGAGAGAGAGAGAGAGAGAGAGAGAGAGACTCCCCTCATCCTGTCAGATGGATGAACTCATTCAACCCAGTCCCTCCCTATAGACGCACACTCACATGCATCAATAAATGATGGCCTGCACTTAGCTCTAGATGCATACATCACACACACACGCACACACACGCGCACACACACACACACACACACACACACACACACACACACACACACACACGCACACACACACACACACACAGTGGAAAAGTTATAAAACAGTGTCTCCAGGCTGGATTAGGCCTCAACTCGCTCATCCCTCATTGTGCGGCTCTGAGCATGAGAGTGTGCGTGTGTGTGTGTGTTTGTGCGTGTGTGTGTGTGTTGACTCCATAATGCATACAGGCCTAAGTGCAAACACACAGTCATTACATGTGGTAAACACAAACACACAAATAGCAGGGGGGATGACGATTCATGAGTATCGTCATGGTACTGATAATGCTATATGAATCATGCAAAGAAAGGCCTAGTCAGTGATCTGTGTGTGTGTGTGTGTGTGTGTGTGTGTGTGTGTGTGTGCGCGCACGTGCACTCGCGCACACACACACACTTGATGCCGTCTTATCTGATTGAGTCACACCTGACAGTGTTGTGTTTCTCACTTGGTTATGTAACACCAACTTTTGCATTGTCCTTGCTCTCTTCCTGATAGACAGCAAAGCACTGACCCTGAATGAAACAATCACACATGCGGGGATACACACACACACACACACACACACACACACACAGGTGTGTAAGTGCAATCTTTAATAGACTAAATGGGAAAATGATGTCAGAGGTCACGAGTATGAACACAGTGTACTCGGCACAGGGCTCAAAGACACACACACACACACACACACACACACACACACACTTATCAAATGTCTGGCCTTGTGTTAGTCTGATAAATTGACCTTATGCTACTCCACAGAATGTGAAGAATCTTTGTTTTAGACAGCCTTGCCTCCAGAAACAAACACTAAATGTTACACATTTTTGCCAGCTAAGTACTGCTCTAATCTTAGATTATAAGACCTTGCGGTGTCTCTATTGCCACCAAAACCATGTAGTCTGTTGATACAATTCGGCCTTCTGTATTATGTCTGTAAGGATGCCTACATTCCACAATAACAGAAGAGATATTTCACTTAAAAATGTAAAAACTTAACAATGTTTGTGTGTGTGTGTCTGTCTTGGACTATCTGGCTGGTCTATCTGATTAGCTACATGCATGTTTGTCTGTGAGTGTGTATGTGTGTGTGTGTGTGTGTGTGTGTGCGTGCGTGCGTGTTGGGTCCCGCCAGGGCCAGATGGCAGAAAATGTTTAGTCAAATGGGATTAGAGATTAGGATTAAGTGGACTTCAAATTACCTAGACGCACAGTCACTGGATGACACTACTACAACAGAGCAGAGCAGAGCAGAGAGGAGAGGCTAACGCCCTGCAAGTGCAACAACACACACCTTACCTAACAGTTTCCAATCATTTGCATACACACTGGAAGAAATTCTTTGTTTGAGTTTTTGACAGCTGATGTTGACACTGATATGTTTGGATTGAGGCTTTTTTTTTTACTTTTTTTTTTCCAATTCAAAAAAGTTACAAATATTCAGTGATTCCATGAAATTTGTATACTTGGCAGGGTGGAAAAGGCTCTGAAACACCATGGAACACTGAAGCTCTCCATTGAAACTAATAATAATAATAATAATAATATAAATGTATATATTCATACATTAATATGAATGAGAACAATTTCCCATTAGAATCGATTCAGGTTAAGGTCTTCGCGCACACAGCCAGTGCAGCATTGATCAATTACACAACAATTACATAATCAAACATCAAACCGCATCATATCCGTCATATCAGAGGTGGACGACACCGACTGACCAATATCCCACAGGCCGATAGCGGCGTGATCTATCAGTCTAATCCTGCTCTAAACCAAACAAATCATTTCATAACAAGCATTAGATTGAGTACACGCAGTAAAGTCACTGTTGGGTACACAGGCAAAAAAATAAAAATCCATGGCAAACAGGGCAGAGCCAGACATAAGCTATAGGCTGCAGCGTGTGTTACATAAGGCAGCCTGGAGTTTCCCTGTGCTGGGCCTCATGTATAGGACAGTGTGTGCTCTGTGAACATGCAGCTACCAGAGCCAGAGCCGCTATAGGCCAGGATTGGATAGAGAGAGAGAGAGAGAGGGAGAGATAGAAATAGAGCGGTGAAACAAGGTGAATTATTGTGCTGCTCGCTCACTGATGCAAATATAGATACAGACATATATACACATAGACACACATACACACACACACACAAATGCAGCACAGCTCTAAGCTCTCTCAAATAGCAGCAGTCATCAAATCAAGTACTTAAGAGAGCTGGAACAGGCAGGAAAAACCTTGACTTTAAGAGCACTGATTTGTGCGTGTGCGTGTGTGTGTGTGTGTGTGTGTGTGTTTGTGAGGTCAAAGTCATGGGTTTCCCCATTTCAAAACGGGCTGGTTTGATGTGTTGATTCTAAATGCTGGCTATCTGAGGCTAATGAGTTCATTCAGTGCATTCAGTGTGTGTGTGTGTGTGCGTGTGTCTGCAGATGATCCACTGCATCGCACTGCTTAAAATCACTAATTAGCCTCATGACCGTGGAAGCTGCCCTACTTCTCCACTTTTGTGTGTGTGTGTGTGCGCGTGTGTTTAGAGGGAGCCGAAGCCTTATGTCATTGAGTTGCGCAAGCTTTCTTCTTTATATGTGGAGTGATTCAGCAGTGCCTGGAGGTACCAGGTCAAACGAGCAGAGGCACTTTCGATAAGCACATACCACATCTGAGCATTAAGTTACCTAAGACACTAAGCCGGCTGAGGCATTTTAAACCCAACAGAAAATGTGTTAGATAGCCTGTAATGTTACTTTTTCTGAGTTATCACTTTTTGTGTTTGATTCTCCTTCCCTCTGTTTTCTCCTTCTCTCCGTTTCCATAAAAGTTGTCATTAAAGCGATGATAGAAAATGGAGGGAAAAATACAGTGGAAGAAGAAAAAGTGTTGAGAAAGTAAAGCAAATGAAAGTCTGACTAAAAATATATAATATAATCAAATAATAATAATAAATAATATGACAAAAGGGAAAAAAAATCATCCAGAAAAAGGAACGGTTAAAGAGAGAAACCAGATGCCAGTTACATGATGACCTTTGCTATCAGTGTGACTCCCATACTGTATGGTAGGCCCCCAGTAAGCTTGAAGCCTGACCCAGATTGGAATGAGCAAATGTGGGACACACACATACACACACACACTTCCAGCTATTATATGGCTGGATATATATTTAGCCGTGTGGATGAGGTCAGAGACGGGGAGCTTGTGAACTAATCTTATACTGAAAGAATACGTCTAGAACTAAGACTGAAAACTTCAAGGAAGCAAGAGATGATGGAGTGTTAGCGGCAATGTGGAACAATAGAGAATTCACAGGAAAAAAGGGAGGGAAAAGTGAGAAGAAAATGAGGCAGGTGAGGAGAGGGAGCGTCCAAGAGGCCTTTGGAGAGATGCCAGGTATTGTGTAAGTGGTTTTACAGCAGGCAGGCACACCTTGGTTTGAGAGGGGAAAGACATGCCACTGGATAAACAAAGACCTGCAATCAGTGCAGTGAAAACACACTCTCTTGTCTCCTCTCCTCACAGCCTGACCTGGCAGTTTACACCTCTGTCAAAGCGGGAATTATCTAGGTCAACCTCCACTCAAAAACAAGAGCACAAATCAAGTGTCTAGTCATTTTCAAACAAGGTACTAAAAAATACCCTCTTTTAATTACAGTGATTACAAGTGGGCAGCAGGCAAACAGCACATAATCATGCTTTGTAAGCATGCCAATGAGATGACTGGAAAGGTGCAACATATCGCTGATGTCATGTGAAAACAGGAAGACAAAGACGATCATCTAATTTAAGGCACATTCTGCAAGAATAAAACAACAGCAAAGAGTCCTCAAAAGTCCCAGATCTTTGGTCCAAATATTACAAAAAATGTCCAATGTATATTTCTGAGTCCATAATACATCAATTGTCCCAACCATCAAAATCTGTCCAACAGGATGACTTGCTTCAAGCATCCAAACGCTGAGCCTGTGAGCAACTGATACATGGGAAAAGTATCTCAAATAAGTTTTAAAACCAGAGTTTAAGAGTCGATGAAGTTCAGTGTAGCTCAGTGGGAAGAGCAAGGCACAAGCACTGCTAGAGTTACGGGGTTTGGGAACTTCCCGCTGGGGCCACCCATGCTGAAAAAAATGCATGCATTCATGGTTCTGTAAGGTGCTTCGGAAAAAAGTGTCCGACAAATGTCATAAGATTGTAAGAGAAATATCTACTCTCCTTAGTGAAACCTTAGTGAAGAGGAACGAAGAAGGACGGAGAGACAGACGGGGCTTCTGTAGACCGAAACGACTTCAAAGGAGCTCACTACAGAAGCCCAAATTCTGTATAGTCTTAAGTCTACAAGGGTCTTAAAGCGTCACAGGTACTTCCTTGTCTGTTGGCTTGGTGTCTTGGGAAGACTCTTCAGAGGTTTCACTGTAGCCTGGGGCCACAGTAGTGGAAGTGTCCTGAGAGAGGCAGTCTGCAGTCTCTACAGCGGAGACAAGAGGTACGGTGGTACCCTGAGGCTGGTCGGGGGCCGGGTCACACTTCCTCTTCTTCCTCACATGATAGTGGTGCTTCTTGGACTTCAGATGGGCTGGGGGTAAAGAGAATAAAGAAAGAGGACATTGTTTAAATGCTGGATATATGTCACTTGAGATGGCACTGTTTCAATGATTCTTAACCTACAGATCGGGACCCAAAACAAGTCGCGGACCAGTTTCTGTTGGGTCCACACAAGAAAAGAAGAAAAACTAGAAAAATGTTATAAAAAAGCTATAAAAAAGTTTACTGTATTTAGGTCCTGGATTGTTCCTACTCCTCTTAAGCATTCTTGACCCAGTTTCCACCTGGCATTGCATTGCAACGGGACAGAGTAAAAACGCATCAAATCCAGGTGTAAATGCAACAAAGATGCATTGAAGATCAGATCCACCAAACTACCTCCAAAGGTGGCCAGCAACACATTTGGCCACATTAACAAAACATAAATGCAAGGCTCCACCAATCTACATATAGCAACAATGCAAATGGCAATAAACTTTCAGGCGTGGATCCACCTAGGAAGCCCACACAAATCAAAGCGCTGACAGGCAGCTCAGATGGTAACACACAAATGGTTTGTCAAGATGCTCATGGATGAAGAACTAGTGAGACAAGGTGTTTACTGTCAGTTTTATAGGACATAAATGCGTGCCGCAATCTGTGAGGTAAACAGAAGAGATATCAGTGTGTGTACCAGACATTTTAATGTCAGGTGTAAATTTCATCCAGCTAAATCATATAGAGACAATGCAGACAGGAGACGCATGTTAATGCCAGGTAAAGCGGGGCCTTGTTTCATGTGATAAACACCACTGTGAATGTTGCCATGAAGTCAGATGCGGGCTGACAGCCTCACCTGTCCACTCCAGGTCACCGATGATCACCTTGTCACACAGATCACAGGTATGGCGGCTCCGCTTGTTCCTCTGCTCCGCCCCCTCCACTCTGATTGGCTCAGCAGCTGGCTGCTCACCCTGATTGGTTGAGCAAAAGAGAGAGGTTTCCAGTTTTTAGGCCTTGGGCATGATAAAGTGTTTATGAAATACCTGGTTTGTTATTCATTGCTCTCTGTGCAGCAGGATATAAAAGCAAAGAAAAAAAAGAGGGAGGCCAGTAAAAAAGGAAGCAAGGGAGGAGGGAATGAAGAAAAAAACGAAGAGGAGACGAAGAATGGAATGAAATGAGGAAGAGAAGGAAGAAAGGAGGGAGCAAATAAGGAAGAAAAAGGAAGTAAGAAAGGAGATAAGGAAAGGAGGAGGAAAATAAAACAAGAAAGAAGTAGATGAGGAAGAATGGAAGAAAAGGAAGAAAAAGGAAGAAACAAGGGGGAAAAGAGAAAGGAAGTAAGGAGGTAAATAAAAATCAAGTAAGGAAGGAAAGAGCAGAGAGAGGAATGAAGAAAAAAATGAAAGCAGACAAAGAGGAATGAAAGGAGGAAAGATGAAAGGAAGGAAGCGAGGGAGGAAGAGATGAATGTAGAAAGGAAGGGAGGAAAAAGGCAGGTAAGGAAAAAGGGAAGGAATCAAGCAAACAAGGATGGGAAAAAAAATAAGACAGGAAGAAAGGTACAAAAGGAGGGAAAGAAGAAAGTAAAAAAAAAAGCAAGGAAGGAAAAAAGAAAGGAAGAAAACAAGGAAGTGGGGACTGTTCCTTGATCCCTAACACCAGCAGATGAAAGCAGCAGACAGAAGACCATGGAGGCCCCACCTTGCTGAGGCTGTCCAGTATCTGCAGTGCAGGCTTCAGCACCGTCTCCTCCCACCTCGACACGTCTGTCACATCCAGGCCGTACACCGCTGGCACGTCGTCTCCTGGTCCTGCACACACACACGCACACACACACACACACACACACACGCACACACACACACGCACACACACACGCACACACACACACACACACACACACGCACACACAGGGTAAATGGTATACAGAAATATTAACAAATTTCCGTTCTGCAAGCAGACAGTATGCGTTGGCCAACACAGGCTGGCTTTGTGGCTTCTACCTATATAAATGGATACAATACCGATATTTTTGGACTGATGTTGCTGATAGCTGGTATATGGTGACAATATTCAATTTTCTTTTTTTAAATGAATACCCCATTTTCACATTCAAAAATTATATGTATTCAGTATTTCCACCAGATATTTTTTCTTGGAATGGTGGAAAAGCCTGAAATACAATACAATAATAATATTAATATATAGAATCCAATCAAACTGTTACATTAGAGTCAATTCATGTTGAGAGCGTTGCACAGACAATCAGTGTAGTATTAATCAGTTATACAATAAATATATAATCAAACAAACTGCATCATATCCATCACATCAGAGGCGGTCGACACTGACTGGACCATATCTGATTATTAATAATGGCCCGACACACTGATGTGTCGATATATTGGTCAAATCCTAAATATAACAAGATATGAACAGGCTCCAGTCATAATGTCAATGCAGCTGGGAGGCTGGAATGGACTCCAGTGTGAACCCAGTTCATACTGGGAGTTTACAGCAGCCGCACCCTGAAGCTCTATCAACCTGCTGACTCACACTGGCTCGATAATGTCTCTCTCTCTCTCCCTCTCTCTCGCTCTCTCTCTCCCTCTCCCTCCTTCCTCCCACCCTTTTCTCTTCTCTTCTTTGTGCCCTCTCTCTCTCTCTCCTCCTTTCTTGCCATCAGTCTCGCTTCGGCTTTCACTCGCTCTCTCTCTGTCTCTCTCTCTCTCTCTTCCACCCCCATGTTTCTATTTTGCAACAGTCAGCAGTCTCCAGGCCAAGCCTCAGCACTAAACAGCAGCACCAGTCCCTGCCTGCTTGTCTGTCTATCTATCTATCAGTCTATCTGCCTGCCCGCCTGCATCAAGAGCCACTGCCCTGCATTGATTGGACACACACAGACACACTAAACACACACACACACACACACTCATACACACAGGGAAAACAGAGTTACAAAGTGATTTACAAGATAGATAAAAGATAGATAAAATGTGCGCAATAAATAAATACAGGAACATTACGAAGAGAAAAAAAAGAGTAAAGGTCAAGCGCACAGAATAATTAGGAACAAAACAGGGTGCGGTTTTTGCATATAATTTCATATACGCACTAGTTAAAGAGTTACCGCACACACACATGCATACTCACACACACACACGCACGCACGCAGGTAAATTAATCCCATTAACCTGTCGGGCTCAGTTAGCTAACTCAATTAAGGCTTAATCCTTCCCACACACAAGCGGAAATGCGGAGGGAGCAGGCAGCAGACACCCAGAGGACCGGAGCGACTGACTCCACTGGAACTGTCTGGCTGACTCCATTATCGGAGACGAACGCGACGAGACAACCGCATCGCTGTTTCGTCCCCACAACCGCTTCACTGTGCGGCCTCTGTCGGAGGAATGAGCGCGAGGCCTCGGGAAACACTGCCGGTCTCCACACAGCCCCGCCTCAGAGCCATAAACCTACATGTCGGCCTGGCTGTCGACACGGGGGCCGCATTTACACTCCCGCCGCTGCTCTAAATTTACATATTGTTGGTTTCATTTACAGTCAGCCACTTAAAGCGGTTCATGGGTTTCATTCAGTGTGTCGGGACCAGCTGTACTTCATTGACTAGCTGACAAAGGGCGTTAACAATGACAAAATAAACACAAAAACCCCCCTTACTGGCAGGTTATTAACTCCAGTGACCTCAACTGCTCCTGCACCTGCATCATTCAGCTTCACAGCGTGTGTGTGTGTTTTTGCATGTGTGTTTACATGTAGGCATACAGTAGGTCAGTTCATCTGTGTGCATGTGTGTGTGTGTGTGTGTGTGTTTTCTGAAAACAGCAGCAACTGTTAATCAAAGCCTCAGGTTTCATTGCCGTTGTTACTGTGTGTGTGTGTGTGTGTGTGTGTGTTTCAGAAGTCTTTGTGTTGGTGGCACAATAGCAAGCAGGTGGCTGTGGCAAGCGGCACCTGGCATACCTATACCAGATGCAGAGCTGGAGCTCTCCTTTAGGTCCTCTGGTAAATACTTCACCTCGCCAGCTGCCCTCCCATTCACTTGCTTCTCCACTATCTCTCCTCCTTACTTCTCTCTTTTATCTTTCTTACTCAACCCCCCCCCTTTTCCCTTCTGCTATCGCCGACCTCCCACCGGGCTGCGTGGAGTGGAGGTAAATAAAAGGGAGATATGGTGGGTTGCCAGATGCTGGATGGAGAAACCCCCCCCCTCCACCCCCCCTCCGCCTTTCTTGTTTAGGATCTGGTGAAATCTAACTCCGCTAATCCACTCTGCAGTGAAAGAAGGTTGATAAGGAGCGTGGGAGGGACAAAGGAGCAGGGTGCCCGGCCCTGTGGATCAGGCATGCACACGCACTCTCTCTCTCTCTCTCACACACACACACACACACACACATACACACCGCAAACTGTGTGCGCTCCCTTTCAGGCGCACAGGGGAGATCGCTTTGCCAACAAGAAAGAGCAACTCCTGTCGCCTGGCAGCTGCTGCCCGTGTTGAGTTTGTGTTGAAACAGTAGTCCACCTGTTGCAACAAACGGCTGAGAGTCATTTGTTGCGTTATACTCTTGTGTGTTTGTTGAGCGAGGATGTGTGTGTGTGTGTGTGTGTGTGTGTGCTCTGCTATAAAAACTAAACTACCAGTCTCGCTGCGGTGTCCCCGGCCCAGCTGTGCTTCCTTGGCTGTCGTCCACACGGCAACTTGACAGCTGCTTCTCCGTTCACTCAACAATCCCTCTCTCTCTCTTTCCTAGTTTCTCCTTCACTTTGTTTTCGCTCTCACCCACTTGTTTAAGCATCGCTCCCTTTGAAATGTAGCTTTTCTTTGATTTTAATTATTTATTTATTTTTGGCACATGACAGACTTTATTCATCTGCCAAGGTTGGAAATCCTCTTTTCACCCTCTGGTCTGCCAACTAGTGCGTCGCCCCTGGAGCAGGTAGGAGGTTAAGTATCTTGCTCAAGGATACTTCAAGCCATGTGGACTGAGCCTCGGCTCTCCAGCTGGGAGACTCTCAACCCCTAAGCCATCATGCCAAAACACAAACATTTCAACCAGCCTTACATCTCCTCAGCGGGAATGCTTTGGTGCTGTAACTACCAGTGACTCCCCTTATTTGTTGTCTGTTGTTTTTCTCATCCTCTCTTCCTACCTTCTGTTCCACTTATCTCTATCTCCCTTCAACCCTTTTTTGTCATTCTCTCCTATTCCAGCCCTCTCTTGTCTCTCTCTCCATCTAGTGGAGGTGATACAGAGGTCTTTGTGGTGACAACGGCCCAGGCTTGGCTTTATCTCCATGGGGGAAGATTGCCAACAGTGTGTTTGTGTGTGTGTGCGCGCACACACAGGGGGAAAGCTTCTCACTTCCTAGCAGACAAGGGTGTAAACTCGCCCCACACCTGTTGCCCCAGCTGGATCAGATTACGTGCGCTATCTATCTATCCATCCATCCATCCATCCATCCATCCATCCATCCATGTTTTTTTTCCCTCTCTCCATCACTCTTCCCATCCCCCACTCACGTTTGGGACTAAAAGATACCAACACCCCTGTTACTTAACACTCACGAGGCTTCGGTCAGACTACATCTGGGTATCCTGGTTACAGGTAGAGCTGTGTGTGTGTGTGTGTGTGTGTGTGTGTCTCTGTCTTTGGGGAATGAAAACAAACACTCTGAGGGCGACAGAGCTCTCCTGATGTAATGACAGTATTGCATTAAGCTCAGTACATATTCAAATTAATATAACCTCAAATTAGCAGTTTCTTTGTGGCCAATTAAATCCACTAATTAAACATTCCCCTACTATCATAGAATCAGAACAGACTCTCTCTCTCTCACACACACATACACACACATTCTGTATGTGCACACACACACACACACACACACTTAAAAGGCAAGAGGAATTGGACTTGATATAATTTCAGCAGGGTGGCCTAGTGGTTAATCCGTCCCATAACCAGAAGTTCCCAGGTTCAGTCCCCATAGCAACCAATGTTGCTATGATGGATGTTGCATCCATCAACAGCCACATGTCCTGCCGAAGTGTCCCTGAGCAAGACACTGAACCCCTACCTGCTCACTCATTTTAAGTCGTAACACAGCATCTGCTAAATGCCTTAATCATAGCTGCAATTCTAGTAAACTAGGTGGAATACTTCTAGGCATACAATTCTGTCTCTCTCTCTCTCTTACACTCAACATTCAGGTCATTTTTAGCCTCTCTAACCGGTTTCATTGTATTTGCCTGCCTGTCTATCAGGCTATCTGTCCATCTCAATCCATCTTTCCCTTTGACCCACTAGTCTCGGTATGCTTGGTTTGGTCTGTGTAGCCCTCAGTGACCCTGCTGCCCGAGTCTGTGTGGTCGGGGCAAATTCCCGGCAGCTCTGTAATGCTTCAAGAGATTAGCCTGCTCAGCTGAGGCCTGCCGGCATCTCTCTCTCTGTGTGTGTGTGTGTGTGTGTGTGTGTGTGTGTGTGTGTGTGTGTGTGTGTGGTACACTGGGGCTCAGAGGGGAAAGAAAGGAGGTCAGCAGTCACAGCAAGAGAGGGAGGTGAAGAGAAAGATAGGGGGCCAGAAAGGTGGGGTGCAAGGGGGAAAGGGCAAGGCTTTGGCCTGGGACAACACTGGCCAGGGGGGCATTTCAGGACAGGCCGCTCCTGGGGAAATAGTTCAAGGCTTTGGAAGGAAAATCATGTGGGGCTATGATCCTGTAGAGCTCAGTGTATATTTGTGAACATAAATAAGGCTCATGTTACACTGGAAACAAGAGCGTGAATCGAAATGAACCATAGAGCTACTCCATGGTAAAGTTTCATCAAGTTAAATTTAAGACTTTTTTTTTTTTTTTAAACATCTCCAATACCAGTCAGAAGGAAACATGATAGAAATTTCACATTTAAAATGAAAGTGAACATGAAAGTGGGCTGATTTTTCAAAAGAAGAAATAACAGCACACCAAGAAATCACAATATTGTAAAGGTCTGAACTGAATATAAAGCTTGAATGGATTTATTTGACTCTATTCAACACCTTTTAAGGCCTTGAATTTAGATAATTAAAGACATTTTGAGACTTTTTCAGGACCTGCAGACACCCTGTGGCAGTGAATAGGAGACTGGCGTGAGCTCTTTGGTGGTACGTTGAGTGATTTTTCAGGGATATGGGCACATATTTTAGTTCATGACCCTTAGCACTGAAGGCCATTTGGATTTACAGCTGCAAAAACTAATAAAAATATTGAGTCCACAAAATTATTCCCCCAGTTTTTGGTCAGTGGAGCAGCTGCAGGTTTTCTCTCTGAAGATTTCAGAGATATGAACATCAGATCACTAGATTCTAGCTTGAGTGCTGTTCATGTTCTTAAATATTTAACTGTCTTAACATCATTGGGATAACATGTAGAAATGCTATTTTGAGGTGTATTACTATTAAAGAAACAGCAAGAAGAGAATGGAGGGAGGAAGGAAAGAAGACAAGAAGGCACAAATGAGTTCCGTCACTCAATCACAACAGTAAAACAGCTAACTCACTATGGCTGATCTGCACAGGAGTTGCGACCGAGTCTTTGGCACCAAGTGTCTATTATTAGTCTTAGTGCGATAACACGTTTCAGACTTTTCACACTGAAAGAGTTCAAGAGTTTAGCTCGTCTGGTGGCCCTGCCTGATGTTGCAGACAACTGGCTTGCAAATTGCTCTGAATCTGAATTCGCTCAGCTGACGCCAAGCAGAGTCTCCAAGGGAGGTGAAATGGACAGTCCTCACTCCTCAGGCAACACACCCACACAGCCGGAGACACATGCATGTGCAAAAAGCACACACATCTACTTAAAAATAACTGCATGTGAAAAAGCACAATAACACAGACACACAAACACACCCGAACACGCACATGTACAAAAGCGCTCGCCCACACACACACAGGTGACGGAGACCATATGGTGTGTGCAGCGGGTAGGCAGGCGGTCAGACAGAGGGGTATTGAGGTTTAGGGCCTGGCGTGGCTTAAGCCACTTGGGTCTAACAGGATTAGGAGGTTGGGTTACTGCCGGGCATGCTGCTGGTGGGACAGAGAGGCCGGGGCTCGTTCGGGACAGAGGAACACACTTAGCCTTTATACACATTTAAAACATTTTGGGCTTCCAGTGGTTGCAACCAGGGTGGGAAATCGCCACCAGCCAAACGCAGGCTGATCTTGGCTGTAGTTGGTACGTTTGTCCATTCTCCAGTACCAGCCACTTTGGCAGGTAACCAACCATTATAGTTCATTTCTATGCACTGGCTTGTTTTACTGTGAGCCACAAGAGACCTGGTCTTGGAAACACTGGAAAAAAAGGCAGTGAAGGGTTTTAGCTGCAGGTGTATACCGGGAATGGATTTTGAAACGTTATCCCTTCTATAACGTCACAGCAGCTCACACATGCTGCATAAAATCAAAACCAGACTTGTGTCAGAGAATAAATTAATCTTGTGATTTCCATCATTTAAATATACAGTACTATCAAACACTCTGCTACATTTTAGGAAATGTGGACAGCTTTCAACTTGGTAAAAAAGATTCATATTGGCAGAAACTCCGTCTGCATTCACATCTCCAATTTGACCTCGCTGACTGCTAGCTGTAGCAGCAACGCTAGCACTGATGAGTGATGTTGCCTAAAAGCCCAGCTACACCAGAGGTTTCCACGACTACAAACAAGGCAACTGTAGTTATCATTATTAATAAGCCTCCGGTTAACGGGTTTATCAAGTTGCTTGTGGTGTGAACGCTCAGTTCGTTCCTGCCTCTCTGATAACAGAGCTACCATCAGTGCCGACACTATGACCTTTCTGGTGAGGCGTGCTGGAATGTTTTCGCACCATCTCACCATTTCAAATGCGGAAAGTCACTGGAGAGCTGCAGAAACCTCTCGTAAAACATTTCAAAATTAAATCATTAAAAATATGCAAATATGAAAGAGGCCTTAGATGCATGGTACAAAAAGGTCCCTTAGGAAAGTAAAGATGAAACAAAACACTCATATTTCCAAGTAGAAACTGTTCAGCAGACACATGGAAACACACAGACAGATACATACACATGCACCAGGATTGGGGTCAACGCACTTTAAATTTAATCAATCTAAAAAGAAGCTCTATTTTGCTTGCAAATTAGTTTGTTTGCACACACACACACACACACACACACACACACACCCACACACGCTACTCTATGTACCCCGGATAAACAATACAATACGGTGGGTGAGAAGGCTTATTGTGTGTAATGGGGTGTGTGAATCTCATCTTGTTAAAGAGACCGCTGATTACTAAGGCACTGGACTGTGGAGGAGACACACACACACACACACACACACACACACACACACACACACACACACTGTGGATAGGATGGGCAGAGGGCACTCACGTTTAAGGAAGCGGTTACGGACCCATTTATTCTGTTTGCGTGCATAACGCCTCGTAGCAATCTTCAAAGCTTCTATACCTGGAGAGAAAGAGAAGAGAAAGGGGGTGTTATAGATGAAGAAGACCAAAGGGCCAACAAAAAAAAAAATAATTTAATAGATTTTTCTGCTTGATCAATCAACCAGTTGGCCGATCAATGAATCTAAATCCATCTCTGTGACTTTGGTCAGGTATTTTCTGACCTTTGTCTCGGAGTGTGTCTTTCTCCTGCTGGGTGCTGCTTTCAGGAGCGGTCAGGTAGTCATGAAACTCCTTAAAACCGATCGACTGGAAGATCCCATGTTGATAGTCCTGACTGAGAGGAGAGGAGAGGAGAGGAGAGGAAAAGAGAAATCTATAAAAAAATATATAGTTTACATCCGTCTCCAGCTTGACATTTCTAGACACCCAATGGCGACTCATTTTCAACCTCTCCTCCTTATCTCTCCCTCACTCCCTGAACAAGGAATATCAGTCTGCGCAGGCTGGAGGCCCTTGGGGGGGACAAAGTGACAGAATGACATTCGGCGAACTCGGTGGCCCTGGCAGAAGGACCCACGGGTGCCGGGACACAGTGGCCTGACCGGGGTGACAGCAGGCTGCGGCGAACAGAGAGGCAGAGGCCTGGAGCTCGGCTAGCCAGACAGACTAGAGACCACAATTTTAGCATCTTTACCTGTTTCAGATTTCTGTAATAGCTTCAAAAAACCGATATAAATGTACAGTTTAATGCCCTGAACATTGCAGAATTTTGAGATATCATAAAAATGGTACTGGTCAGCTGCAGTGGCCATTTTTGTTATTTCTTTCCACCATTGCCAATAAATGGGTTTTCCTTCATATTGGTTGAACTGACCATGATGGGATTGAAAAAATCTTGATGTAATGGTAAATTTAGTGATATTGTGTGAAGAAATACGATGAAATTGCAATTTTAAGAGAACATTTCTCCCATATGTCTGACTGTAAAATAGCAATGTTCTAATTTTTCTTAAAATTGCAATTTCATTGTGTTTCGTTACACAATATAATTGAATTTGCCATTACATGATGATCTGGACAGTTTATATCCCTTAGCCATCAAAATCACAAAGGTGTAGACATGTTTCTTTTTCTATTTCATAGATCTGTACCATTTCTGCAACAGTGCCAGTTCTGAGAATGTTCAGGGAATCGAACTGTACATTTACAGGTTAAATCTGTATCATCTATTACTTTTAGGTTTCATGTCTTGCTTTTATAATGTAAAGCACTTTTTAATTGTGCTTTGAAAAGTGCTATAACATATAAGATGATTGTTATAAGTCCTGAACTTATAGATGTATGACAGACAAAAAAGGGAGAGGAAATAACAGAAATACACACGGCTAGACCGGCAGAGAGACAGACATGGAAATTTGAGAACAGGGACAGAGCACAGGAAATGCAGTCGATGGAGGGGAAAAAAGAGTGGGCAAAAGAGAGAGAGAGAGAGAGAGAGAGAGAGATTTGACCTTGATGTCTGGCCACAGCAGTCAGGGATGGAGACATGAGGAAGGAGAAAGAGAGCGAGAGAGAGGGGGGAGGGGGGTAAAAGTGCTTGGGTGATCAGATTGTTAGATGATGCTGAGAGGGCAATGGTGGCAGAGATGGAGGGAGAAAGAGAGAGAGAGAGGAGGAAGAAGAGGAGGAAGAGGAAGAGGAGGAGGAGTGATGGGCTGCTGGCTGATGAGGTGGGATGGGGTGATGGGGTGATGAAAGGAAGGAGGGAGGGAAGCAGGGAGTTGGCGGCATCCTGGGCACCATGCCACCAATGCATCAATTCCCCGCAGCCACACCCCATCACTCAATCGCGCGCACACACGCACACACACACACACACACACACACACACACACACACACACACACACACACACACACACACAGATGGCATATCAATATCTCCTGCCAAAAGAGACCTACACAGCACTATCTGTCCACCTATCCTTTTCCCCTTTTCAGCTATTAGTGAAGCCCACACAGCAGCACATGTGTAGCAATCTTTTTTTCCCCCAAATGCCATCGTGATGCAGCCGTACTAAAGTCCAGTTCAAACTGGACTAGTTCTACTGCGGGAGGTCCTGTAATTGTAATTATTACCAACCACATAAACAATCTGGAAAGAAAAACATAAGGAGTAAACCGTTTAGTGTTTGTTATCAAATTCTGAAATCAACCACCAACACCACATCACTGAGACCCATACACAGGGGGAATAAAATAAACCCTTCAGTGATCTTGCAATTTGATGCAATTTATCTATTGTATAACAGCATATGGTAAGTAGATAATTAGTGTAATTGCATCTAAAATCTAGTGGTACAGACAATGGAGCATTTGTTTCTGTAAAGGAAAATGCTTGTTGGTAAAAGCAAAAATAATACTTGTTTGATCAATTGGTGTGTGCATATAAGTGGAATTATTGATCATGATGTTTTCCATCCGGCTGCAAGCAGAAATTTAGAGAGAAACCATAGAAATCCTTTAACCCATAATGGTCCCCTGGTATTACACACAGCGCATAAAAATGACATTACAGTGCTTAACACTGGGGACAAAAGCCCTGTTCGCACAGGCCTGGTATCATGTGAGGAACTCATATTAGCTCCACATTTCAAGAAACACATGCCTATAGGATAACGAAATTAGCTGAAGCTGGTTTGTATTTTACAATCTGTCACTTAGCAAAGGAAAACTTGAATGCATTCATGCAAAAACACATTCAAACATTCCTATATAGATTCCTCTACTACCTTCCTTTTTCATGACAGGAGGAAGATGGAAATTGCGCATTGAGAAGAAAAACAAGAAATTGCTCGCCAAAACACATTGCAGCTGAAATTACTGAGATATTACCAAGAGTTCGATTCACACAGGTTTAATATTATCAGGGGCCTCTGTCCTCGCCAAAATACACTAGGTAATTTGGGATGGAATTTTCCAAACATGTTAAGATCCACACAGTATTAAAATCACAGACAATAGCCCTCTCCGGACAGCATTTAGATTACCAGGGGAGGTCAGTTATTATGTTTTTTCCATGCACATCAGTAATTTCACTAAATCATCTAGACAGTAAACTAAGTGTCCCTGGACCATGGGGATCACCTACAGCATATCAAAACCGGCAAAACTCTCTTCAAGTTGCTCCATATCACTGAAAGAGATGATGCTCTGCTCCGCCACTGGTTGTATGTCTCTCTCTTGTAATGGAAATGCCAAGTACACAAGTCTGTAATTGCATGAAACACCAGATGTCAACATACCGGCGTTCACTCAAAATACAGTAGGTCATTTCTACCGTCATCTTTACCGGGTTAACTGGAGAAAATCACTGACATGTTTGTTTGGGACGGGATAAAATTCCTCGAGTCCTGAGGTAATAATTACCAATCACCAGGCCTCCCCTGGTAATACTAATGCCATCCAGAGAGGGCTTATCTCTGCAATTATTACAAATCACTGGACGTCCCAAAGACAGATCAGGCCCATGTGAATTAGTCTCGCAACAGCGCGGGCTGTGACTAAATTGGTCTCCGGGCCCTTGGGAAACAACAGCGCAGAGCGATCTGTCAGAGCATGCAGGACAAATAAATACCTGGGTAACTGCTTGGCTCAGTTCACTTCACTGCTATTGCCCTGCTTATAGGGAAGAGGGGAATTAACTCTGAATTCACTGAGAGGAGCTTCTGGATCATTAACATGGATAGGACAATGAGAATAAAATCTCGATCTTCGCCATCACCTTGGATGCTTCAGGATGAACATCAAGCAACTGATTGTATGCAATCAGGGGGTCGGACATGTTTGGCTGCTGGTTTGCTACCTGTGGTCCTGGACTTTCTGCTGGTTGTAGCGGACATGGAAGTCTCTGAGCTCCTCTATTAGTCCTACAGACAACATCTCATCTACACGAGCGTCCAACCGCTTGTCTAGAGCTGGAGGACAGGGAGGGAGGGGGAGAGAGGCAGAGATATTACGAGTCAGACACATAAACCAAACGCGTTACTGCACTTTCTATTGACGCTCCCTTATTAATATTGACAATTCTGTTGCTTTGAGAAATAGAGATTACTCTAAAACGGAAAAATCCATACGATCCTCCCCTCCTTACCGTCCATGTCGGCGTGCAGCCAGAAGATGCAGGGGTCTGGGTACCTCAGCGGCCCCCCGAGCCCGTCGCCCCCCTCCTGCCCCCGCTGCTCCTCCAGCCAGCGGCTGTGGGGGACGCCCGTCTCCTCGTGCACCTGTAGGCTCCTGCCGGGGACAATCATACAAGCAGTGATGTAGTGGGTAAATAAAAAGGCCTCCAGTCATGTTCCCCCTCACATACCACAGCCTCCCCTATACCAGCAGGCATTAGATAAACTGTCTGGAAGAGGGTCAGTCAGGTGGGAGAACGTTCAGATCCACCACCTTATACTAGATCACTTGTATTTCCATTTTAGAACAAAAAAAGTCACCGTAACATTCACTGCTCAATATTTCAAAAACACAACTGAAAATATCATTGCAACATTCCTTTTCCTTTAGTTAAGTAATGTCTCCTTCTATAGAGTACAACACGTGGTGACATTACCTGGCACCAAAGATCAGCCAATAGCAGATGGCAGTTTCAGTAGCATTCTTTTTGTTTAGATGTCAGGCTTTATACAGATTAGGGTTTGGTCTTGAGTTAAATCAATTACATTGTCAGAAAAGCAGTCATTTATGCTTTTTTCTATCTTAAAATACTTTATCTTGATATAACTTAAATCAGCTCAATACAAATTCCTATGATCTATACTATGAATTTACCTCAGAAAGATTTATGTCAGCCCTAAAAAGATGGGTGCAATCTATTCTGTAAAATAGAAGATGGGTAATCTGAGTTTAGGTGAGTTTACCCTCCACTGATATATAAAATGCCAGAAAATATCCTACCCCCTTTTCAGGCACAAATATAGATCCTAGTGTGAATCTAGTCTGAATGTGAAGCCAGAAGACGGCTGCCACATCAGTAACACTAAATCTACAGGACAAGATGGGGGTAAAAAATAGGGCAAAAATAAACCATGACCATGGCTAGACAAAGACGTGTTGTATCCAATCCCATTTTGTTGTGTCCTATCCATTCCCAACAGATGTGCTGCGAGTTGCTTCTCAATCTCACCAGCGGCACGTTCTGCGTTCAACTTGCACTCAACAAACTTTTGAGAAGACGGGATTCAAATCCACACCGGCCTCTTTAGCCGCGCCTGGCTGCACTCAGAGGTTATGAAGGAAAAGATGATTCCTGTCGCCTCCTGTCAGCTGGAGGAGCAGGGTAACCTAACCTTCTCACACAAAAGACCAGAGTGCGCTGACTGAAAGACATCATCCCTCTGTGTGTGTGTGTGTGTGTGTATGTGTGTGTGTGTGTGTGTAAACAGACACTGGTCCTGTCAACGTGGATTGGGTGGTGGCTTGTATAGTTTGACAGTCACAGAGCACGGTAGCCCTTTGGCATCTCACACAAACAAGAGAAAACTCAAAAATACTGATGTCACTCATATGCACACACATACACACAAACAAGTTATCGACACACACACACACACACACACACACAATACACACCACAGTATAACAGGGGTGGAAAGAGTAAACTAAACCTTCCCACTCAAGTAAAAGTACTGGTAATCTGCTGAAATTTTCTTAAATAGTAAAATTACTGGTGTAAAAATCTGACTAAAACTAAAAAGTAGCTCATTTAAAATGTAAAAGTAACTTGAAAAAAAAACCAAAACAGATATTTGTTATACAATATCTTTACCATGCAATGTAAAACAGACAAGTGGCAAGACATATGTGTTGAGGGTTATAAAAATTTGATTCTTAAATTCATGTCACTACTGTATTGATATTTCTTTCGCTCTTAGCCATCCAACTAGCTAGCGAGGTTAGCGAACTAGCAAGACAACCCGGCTAACGCAAACCAATAACACTGTAGCTGGAGGGACGGCTTTTTGGCTAATGTTGACTAAGCTACTATCATGAATAAATGTGAGTATTTAGTGTTATAGCTAGCTAACGTTCGTAATTTGCTACTTTCACCCTTGTATTGTAAAATGAGACAGAGTGTAAATGAAGCACAAATGAAGACAGTCCACCGGCTCTCACCTGGCAATTTTGCGTGCGTCGTTAGGGTGCAACATGGCGGCCATTTTGGGGTCCACCTCCATCAGTCGCTTGTGCAGCTCGGCTCCTCCCAGTTTCTCCAGCTCCACCTTCCTGTTAGGAGCTCCACCTCCTTCCTTCCCCGACTCCTCGTTCTCCTGCTGTAAGGGCCGTTTCATTTGATGGTTTAGACATGGGCTCAAATAGGCCTAAAGCTGCCTTCAAGTGCGCCTCGTAAGCTCCTGCTTCCAAATTCGTAGGACATAAACGACTTTCATACGTACGACTTATTGGTGCATTCAAGTGCTTTTGGTCAGAAATAATAACAAAATGGAACATGTAGCGAAAGCAGTTTTTGGTGGCCGTTGGTTTACTTTAGAAATCAAGTGGCACAGATCTGTTTTGTGCTGTAGTGACAGAATGAGGAGAAAGAGGAGAAAATGCGCATCCAGCACATTATTGTTTTAATGAAATTATTACAGTGCTTCCGTGCTCCAGCCATTTTTTCCTGTTAAGACACGCCCCTTAAACGTCACATCTCATCAACTTGGGTATCGAAGAAAAATTGACTTAATTAATTAGGGTGCATTTGTGCGCGCTCAACTCGGAATTACAACATATCCCTCAGCAATGAAGGCAGCATAATGTGGCTTAACGCGGAGCTCATTCTTGGTATCGACTGTTTTAGCAGCACTGTTTTAGTTGGAGTTTGAATTCGAGAGAGAGAGAGAGAGTGGGCGAAGATAAATGAGAAGATGTGTGAAAGAGGAGGGAGCGAGAGGGGGATGAGGACAAAAAAAGTGTGCGGGTGTGTGTGTGTGGCAAGAAAAAAAAAAGGTGAGGCAAAGACAACATTAGCTGCTACGGTACCCACCCCTGCATCCACCAGCACTCTCCACAGCAGGGACTCGATGTAATAGTTTGTCCCTCCAACGATGATGGGCAGCTTGTCTCTGCTGTGCATGTCCTCGATGTTGGAGTGTGTTAAGGAAGACACACGTCTTTGTATTTGTACTTGTATTTAACTCTAACCGCTCTACACATGGATACACAATATGAACTATAAAACTAAAAGCCTTAGCAGAATACTGGATAAGCAAGAATAACAGGGAGATATTGAATATGAATTTACGGTCAATATTAGGCTGTATCATTATAAAAAAGGGGCTTCGACAGCAGTATCAAGCTCAAGATTCACTCTCAGTGGATTTCTCCTTTCTTGTCAGCATTTAACTGAGCGCATTCTAGCCGGTAAGATGATCCACTCCTCTGTTCTGGTCATTCAATATGACTGTATGTGAGGTAGCTGCTACGCCTCAGTCTCTCTCTCCCTCTTTTTTTCCCCGTCTCTGAGCATGAGGGTTACACCAATATATTGGGTTCATTTTGCCCTTTTATTAAAAATTCAATATCGGCCGGTGAGTTTGGTGCACCTCTGACATTAATCCAAAAATATCTGTATCGGCCTTGATGAACCCATATCGGTCAAAGCCTACTGAACATGCAGATAAAGAGCTTGTGTGCCACACCTTATTCTCTCCCTCTCTCTCTCTCTCTCTCTCTCTCTCTCTCCCCCCCCTCGCCCACCTTCCCCACCCAGGGATAATTAAATAACCACTCAGACAAGATAAGGCCCATCAGCCATCATCACTCACCTCCTCCCTCTCTCACTCTCTCTCTCTCACACACACACACACACACACACACACAGACACACAAAGCCCGGTCCCCTCCCCGCATCACTCTACTCTTAGAGGGAAAGGAGCAGAAGATGGGGAAGAGATTGAGAAGAGGAGGATCGCAGACAAGCGGCGAGGGAGGGGATACAGAGGGAGTTTTATGTGAGCGGCATGTTGAGTGAAGGGTTGATAGCTGCTGATGTGTCATTATATCCGCCGGCTGCATCTTTAAACCTCTCCAGATTGTCAGCCATCTCTGACTATTGTGTCCCCTCTTTTCTCAGCCTCTATCCCCTCTTTTCTCTGCCTTTTCTGCCTCACAGATCCATATCCACGGCACACTGCTTCTCTCCATTCTAATCGGCATTCATCTCTTTACATTTCTCTCTCTTCCTACCAGCAGGCTAGAGCTGCACTGAGCCTATTCTTAGAGCTACCGCAGCCCCTCGCCGCACTGGTGAGTGTGAGAGCATGAGTGTGTGTGTAAGAGAGAGAGAGCGAGAGAGAGCGAGAGCGAGAGAGAGAGAGTATGAGTGTGTGTGCGCCTTCCTGATCTATTAATACCCTCTCTAGTTATCGCCTCCTCTCTCCACATCTGTGTGACGGCCGGTGTCTGCGGGAGGGTGTGACTGCCCAGTGTGCATGTGCGTGTGTGTGAGAGTGTGAGAGTGTGCGTGTGTGTGTGAGTGTGTGAGTGTGTGTGTGTGTGTGTGTGTGTGTAGGCGGACCACAGACACAGACTCCTCTATTAATATCCTCTCTAGTGATCTCTCTCTTCTCCCTTTTCAGTGAAACATCTGCAGCGAGAGCAGGCCCGGATTAACACAGTGTGGTGCCCCAGGGTGACCTCACATGAAGTGCCCCCCTCCTTCCACTTTACACGCAAAAAAGTTAAATTTACTATGGCAATAAAGATCATAAATTTACATTAACTTAAACTATAATGACAATGTACTAACCAACAAATTACTTTACACCATAGATTGACTACAAATTTGAATGCAACTCACATCAAAGACATCATGTTGAAAATCATTGCTTCCAACATAAATTTTCAAAGGCCTGAATGAAGACTAAATGCCAAACCATTACAGAGCATGACTAAAAAAATCATAAAACAAAAAAGAAAAAAAAAATAATTACAGACATCTAATGCAACTTCAGCACCACGGACAAGGCCCCACATACCACCAAATAAGGCAAGCTCAATGACTGTAGCAAGCAGTCACTTCTGGTGAGGTGATGTGACAGCGGGAACTCCAGAAGGTGAAAGGAGCAGCTCATTCAGGAATGGACTGGGACGGTAGTCCAGACCAGCCCACCGCAATCGGCCGGACACCAACCATCCTTGCTGGTGATTTCACAACACAACCTGTCAGCTCCGTGGCTCAGATTTAACTGTGGCCCAGCTTCCCGGTTGGGTGGAGTTTGCGTTTTTAAGCACTGTGATTGGCCCGAAGGTCCACACCTACACACTAATCATGATACTTTCTCTTTATGCATATTCTTTTTTAGTATCAAAGGTTAATTTTGGCCCTGTATGGATTCCCGCCAGAGAGTAATATATAAAGAAAATATGACGAAACTTATATTATATAAGTTATATAAGGTATAATTGTGGTTTGAATGCTGTGATGCCCCCCAACAAGACAAATTGGCTGGTGCCCCCGGGCACTCGCCCAAAGCCATATATGGATAATTCAGCCCAGAGCGAGAGAACACACTGACAGAAAACCAGGGCATAGCAGATCTCTTTCTACACACACACACAAACCAATTAGAGAAGGTCAAATCAACAGAAATCATCCCCGCTAGTTAGCACTTTATAATGTGGGGAAAGGTGTTACAGGGTGATAGCAGTGTGTGATAGCAGGTGTTACGGAGAATATTGTTCCTCTGGTTTTACATGCTTCCAGGAAGGATATGAGGGCCAGGGCTTTGTTCCTGAAGTCGACCACCGTGTAGCCGCTGACCAGCGGGTCCACGAAGCTGATCATGTGATGTCTGCACTGAGCGCGCTCCTCAGCCGTCACCTTATTGGTGATGATGTCCAGGCCCTGGTATACCTGCGGGGAAAACAATGCAGCCAATCAACAGACAGGAACAGGGATACAGTACATTCAGGGGGGAAAATAGATATTAACAAGCAAATCGTAAAAAATCTAATATAAAGCAGCAGAATGTAATGGTGGAGGGGGATGTGAGGGGAAGTGAATGAGAATTTTCATTAGAAATGAGTAATAAACTTAATTTACATGGCACTTATTTAAAAGCAGAGTGCTTTACAGGAAGAGATACACACAACAATAGTAAAGAAGAGGTAAAAATAGGAAACACATCCAAAAAGGAAACTGTTAGAATAAAAATCAAATAAGATAAAAAGATTAGCACGATCAAACTAAAAAAAAATAAAAATCAATGACATAAAAGTCTACACTAATGCGCTCTAAGAATGGAACTTGAATGAGAGTTGTGTGTCCCAGAAAATATGAAATCTTGAAAAACACTGTAAAAAAAAAAGTAGCTAAAACAAACAAGGCTAGAGATCGATGTGTGATTTTTGACTTTGGAAGGAAAGGCCCAAGAACCGAACCCTTCCTGTAATACACACACCTCCTCTGTCAATGTTATATCACCCAGCGAAGGGGGCTCTCTCATGGAATGTGGCAGCTGGGTGTCACCGCCAGTCTCTGATTCTCAAACACACACACACACACACACACTTAGGCACTGTCAGGGCTGAAGTCTCTTAAGGAATGTCTCGGGATGCAGAGCACTTTCCATCTGGGCTGCTCTTCTCTATAGGCCTTTCCATCCTTTAAAACTGACAGTAAACGCCTCGTCTCACTTGTTCCCCATCCTGTCAAACAAATTCTGACTATTATGTTGCTATCCGAGCTGCCTGTCACCTGTTTTGTTTGCCTGCAGTTCCTGGTTGGATAATCGTGCAAAAGCTTGTTTCTGTCTCTGTAGCTGTCAAACGTGAATTGGAGAATCTTGCATTTATACTTTGCTGTTAAGGTGGCCAGATGCATTTCTTTAGGTGGAGCAGTGCACTTTCTAAAATTGAATACAGTTCAACTTTTGCAGAAAAAAAGCGGAATACTGTGAGCGTCAGTCACAGTCACAGAAATGTGAATTGCTGGGTTACAGTGTATTTCAGCAACGCCAACCGTTGACAATGCCTATTTATGGTGGAAACACAACTCTATGGCCTTGGCTTCTCCATAGCTTCTATGTGTAGTCTACCATCAACCATCAAAGAGGTATGTGTGTGTGTATGTGGATCAGAGAGTGAATCAGCCTGCCGCTGCCAGGAAAACATTATGAAAGTCTAGTGAGTCAAACGCTTCCCAGACATTCTTGCCAACAGAGTATAGGCTTTAACTTGTAGTTGGATTCAGCCTCGATTTGGTAAGAAGGTGTAGTGAAGCTCTCTACTGTCTGATAATTCAGACCTGGGAAAATACTGCCTTTAAATCATGAGCAGTCAGCCAGCTACAGGGACCAGAGCAAACTCCCAAATCTACACACAAGCATGACTTTCCTGCTATTATAGCACACTGTGAATGAGTGGAGGGTGAAGTCACCGTTTACACTTTCAAGCTGATTTTTCCAGTAAAAAAAGAAGAGATTCGGGAAACAAATGATAGGCTACACTGTGTAAAAAAAGATTTTGGCCCATTTTGGAGATCTTACTAACCAGGAAACAGTTGGGAAAGTGGAGTGGGAGAGGATGAAGACAGAGTGACGAACAACGGTTTTCCCAGTCCGTAGGGATGAGCCCTACGGCCTGCATCAGCCTTGGGAACTGTGGTTGGTAAGCCACAAATATGTTTGCTTTTTGCATCTTACACACGCCAATGAAGGAGGCTTACAGTCTGAAGGGGTTTTGGGAGAAAGCACACCTACCTGCAACCTGCAAGTTATAGGAGTGTGATAAGAGCTTCTCATGCTCCCTGTGCCCCAAGGTTATTACAGCTTTGATTTCTGATTTTAATGTTGTTTTTATTTCTGTTTTAGTTTCAGTTCCACTTTCAAATTCAGCTTTAGTTTTTGTCAGGATTTTAGGTCTTCCAAATAGGTAAGGTTTTTTTTGTTTTTTTTCTATTTTTCCGTTTTAGTCCTTTCATTTGGGGCCAATTAATAACGTTGTCTTCATGTTTAAGAAAGTACATCATTCACATTTCTTTACAAGATTTAGGGTGAACAGGGAGAATAATTTGCCATCATGATAGAAATTACTGTTTCTCCACTCTCAGGACGGGATCAAAACAACAAAAAATATATAATATTTCCATTTTATTTTAGCTAGATTTGGAACCAGGAGAATATAGTTTTCGCGTAGTTTTTGTAAACTTGATTTCATTTTTTATTTTTCAGTTGAAAAATGTATTGCATGCATGTCTGCTGCTCATACACCCAATCAGCTCTCTAAAATAGGCGGCATGTTGTGGTGCAAGGCGTGCCAACATCCTCTCCAACAGATCCTCATTTTGTTTTCAAACAGATTCCAACAGGATGAATCTTACATTTCCGGACAACATCATTACAGAGCGTTTAACCCGCCGTACACTCACTGGTTAATCGATACGGCCGCGCATTGGCTATTGATAGCCTTGGTGCCTGGTGTGTGTGTGTGTTTGGGGGGGGGGGGGGGTTGCTTTGCACTTCAGCAACTGTACTTCAGCACCGCGGCAAGCCAAAAGCGGGGAGCGGAGCAGGGCAGGGCAGAACAACCCAGCCCGATAAATTATTCACGGCTTCTCCGCACGACACCGCTGTCAGCCGAGGGAGGGATGGATGGGTGGAAGGAAGGAGGGGAGGGAAGGGAGGGGGGGGGGGCGGAGGGAGGGAGGAAGAGCAAATGGAGGAGGGTGAAGGTTTGAAGGAGGGCTGGAAAGAACAAGATCGCTGGAGAGGAAGAGCAGAGACAGAAAAAAAGGAGAGGCGAACAGACAGGAGAGGAGACAGAGGGGCGCTGTGTTCTTGTTACAGAGAACAGGATGCTCCCTGAGAAATTTGCACGCATTATCCCCCCCCCCACCCCGACTCCGCGCTCGCACACACACACACACACACACACACACACACTTGAGACAGATTGTGCAGAGAGAAGACAGGATGATGGGTAGCAGAATGGAGGCAGAAAGATGGAGAGAGCAAGAGAGAGAGACAGAGATAGAGATGCTCAGAGAGATAGGTTGGCATCAAGTTGGAGAGCTTAATATATATCTGTGTGTGTGTGTGCGTGTGAGAGAGAGAGAGAGAGAGAGAGAGAGAGAGAGAGAGAGAGAGAGAGAGAGAGAGAGAGAGAGAGAGAGAGAGAGAGAGAGAGAGAGAGAGAGAGAGAGAGAGAGAGAGAGAGAGACAAATCAACAGTGTGTGAGGGTCATGTGTCTCTTATTTTGAGCCACGCTCCTCGACTGCTCCCGTATTTACACTTTTTTTGTTCCGAATGTGGCGAAAGGGCAGACAAAGGCAGTCTTTAAATATATACACACACACACACACACACACACGCACGCACGCACGCACGCACGCACGCACGCACGCACGCACGCACACACACACACCATTCAGTTTGCACCGCTATCTCTCTGATCCATGTGGGTAACATCTTTCATCAAAAATTCTCCTCTAATTTCCTTACTCTTCCTGTTTTTCATCTCACCATTCCCTTTTTTCTCTCCTCATCCTTTCATCTCATCCTTCCTACCACATCCAGGCTAACAGCCTCCAATTTTCCTAAAACTGTGTCTCTCTCTCTCCCTTTCTCTCCACTAGTGGTAAAGTTTCCTCTCCTCCTTTTCCATCCTACCATCTTTCCGCCTCCTCTCAGTCGCTCTCGTTTTGTCCATTCTTACCTGCCACTGAATGGGACACGGCCAAACCTTATGTAACAATGCGTGAATGCACATCTGTGCGCGCGTATGAATAAAACAGATTGAGATGATTCAAATTCCCTCTTAACGAGGACAAAGAGGCCCAAGAGTAAGAGCGGGCCGAAGAAGACGAGAGTGTAAATCAGAAAAATGAAAAGAGCCACTTGAGGAGAAGATATGAAGAGACAATGCTTTGGGGGGGGGGGGGGGGGGGGGGGGGGGGGGGAGGAAATGAGAAAGAAATTAAGACTCCAGTCGAGCCGGCGAAAATTAGCTACAAATTGCAGCGTTGTTGGAGCTCACAGCCATAAAAGAATCCGAGATAAAAATCAACATACCTAATCGAGTTTACTCATGTCTTCCAGAAACTCCCCCCGGGGGAAACGAGACAGCGGCTGCGGAGAGGGAAGATGTCAAGAGGAGAAACTGCAGTAAAGGAGGGAGAGCCAGTAACTAACTTTTGAAATGTCGTGAAATAAGTGTGTTTCCATCAGCTGGGTTGAAGCGAGTCAATAGGCTTCCTGAATGTAGAATAGAGCTGCTTCAGGAAAAACACATCCGTGACAAAATGGATGGATTTCAAAAATTGATTAGTATTGGGCAAGTTGTTTTTGGTGTCAGCTAATGTTGGTCATATTTCAAGAGAAATGCACTTGGCAATATTCTACTATTGAGCACCTTATACATGGCAACACTCACAGTGTGTGTGTGACATTTCTGGGAGGACAGATATTTTACAGACAACATTTCAGAATGCTGACAGCCACTTTTGAACCGCAACGAGATTAAACTATTCGTCATGCCAAGTCTACATTATTATTTTTTCCGCAAATGCATTCCCATCGCTATTTATTGTGTTATTTCTTTATCCTCCACCTCCACAAAGTGTAAAAACTTTTTCGGGGATATTGGGGAAATGTTAAATTCCTTTCTAATTCAACAGAATAATTTGCAGAAATGTACTTTGATGGAAACCCAGCTCATGTGGGTTCAGACTGTGGCTGCCTACTCCTTCCTGTCTTGGTTTTGAAATGGATGTGAATGGATGTGGCCGTGTGGCTTCTGTGTGTGTCAGAGAGAATGACGGGCACGTAGCAAAGCGAGAGAGAGGAATGTGTGTGTGTGTGTGTGTGTGTGTGTGTGTGTCAGACAATGAGCTCAGTGTTCGAGCTCTGCAGCCTGCAGCCGGCCTGCCTGGCCAACCTTACGCCCTGCACGAGACAGCTGGTCCTCTGCTACACAAATAAGGGGGGGAGCATGGTGAGGAGAGAGAGAGAGAGAGAGAGAGAGAGAGAGAAAGAGAGAAAGAGAGAGAGAGAGAAGAGAGAGAGAGAGAGAGAGAGAGAGAGAGAGAGAGAGAGAGAGAGAGAGAGAGAGAGAGAGAGAGAGAGAGAAGAAAGAAAACTTTGGGACATGCAGTAACACTTAGAGAAAGCCAAAAGTACAGTCCAGCGTAAGATTAGACACACACATAGATAAAAGTCTATAAACCTGCAATAAAATGTGATTTTCTTTGCACATACTCATCACTCAATGTTTTTTTTTTTAAATACATTCTTCAATTAAAGGCCTAATGTAGCCCAGAGTCTCCCCAACCGGTCTTAATGAGCTGCTAACCCTAAAAGAATTTCATTATATGGGTTTCAGTGGGGAGCTTGATGGTCTAAATGCTGTTTCAGAGGATTTTCCACCCTGACACGAATAAAACTCTCTGGGAAAAACTGAATACTTGTCATTTTTTGGCATGAAAACGGTCAAATTTAAAGATGCATATCAGCACAAAATATCAGCTGTTGGCAGCTTCAATACAAAAACATCAGTATCAGTTTCATAAACCCATATCAGGCGACCCCTGGTCCGGAGACGGTGTAATTCGTCCTCAGTCTGACCCCTAGACACCGCCTTGCTTCCTACACATTCAACAGCCAAACTGGAAGCCGGCTCGCTTTATCTTCACCCGTCTTTCTAAATCCTTCTTTTCTTCATTATACCTCTTCTTTAAACAGAATACCTCCCCGACTGCCTCTTTTCTCTTTTTTTCATCCATCCTCCCCCACCACCCCCCCAAGGCACCATCCCTCAACAATTTATCCCTCCATCTCTCTCTCTCTGTCTCTCTGTGGGGAATGGCCCAGTAATGCCAGACTAATAAATCATTCATGGCGTTGTTCTCCTCCTCCCCCCCTCCTTCTTCCATCCTGCCATCCTCCTCTCCCTCGCTGCTTTACTGTAGCGGTGACCGCATCACCACGCCCGCAGACTGCCATTTACAACACACATGCATGCGCGCGCACACACACACACACACACAAGAGTTAATCAGCTCTCTTCTTTGGCTCTCTCCTACTCAGGCTTAGATTACTAAAAAAGATGCATCATAAATCGGATGTGGGAGGCAGCATTGCCTTAGCTACAATGCAAACAGATACGTCAAAACCCAGACAGGTCATAACCACACCACACCAGACAGATAGAGAGACAGAGGGAGGGAGGGGGAGAGAGAGCGAGAGAGTGAGAGAGAGAGAGAGAGAGAGAGAGAGGAGGAGGAGGGACGAGTGTGAGTGAATTAGAGGGATACAACACATAGCTGCACAGTGTTTGAGTGTGGGATGTGTTTAACACGCAGACAAGCGCTCTGTGTGTGTGTGTGTGTGTGTGTGTGTGTGTGTGTGTGTGTGTGTGTGTGTGTGTGTGTGTGTGTGTGAGAGTGTGTGTGTGTGTGTGTATAAGAGCTAGGGCTAGGCAGTATACCGAAGGTTTACAGAAACCAACACTATAAATCTTTCACCGACCTAATTTGTCATGTCTGTATGTTTGGTAAATGCATTCCTCCAGACTACAGCATGTGTTCCTTTAATTTACAGAGATACATGTACACGTATGGAAGGAGGAGAGTTGTTTTTCCCACGGCACAAAACATGTTCATGAGCCAAATTCAGGTCAGTCAGTCTATCAGTCAAACGGCGCTCCCTCACCCTACATTGAGTGATGCTCACTCGCCCTAGTGTTGAACAAACATTCATAACTCAAAAACTACAACTGCTATCACTTAAATATTTAGATTGCGAGTGACAGAAAAAGTAGCTGAAATTTTTGACGTGTTTAGTCGCATTGCTTAGCAACTACAGTGGCTAATCTGTGTGACAAAAAATATTTTTGTTGGCGAATATTTCAGTTAAAGGTGAGCTAGCAAAGCAGTTTTTTGCGTAACAGTTGTGGAATTGATTAGCATACAATTGTCAAATGCTAACAAAATGGCACTCTCTCAACTCGTATTGAGTGATGCTAGCTCGTCCAGTATTCGTATTACAATGTGTTTGTAACTGCGGTGGCTAATCTGCTGTATGTGTGACAAAAAATATTTTTTGCTAGCGAATATTTTAGTTACAACTATAGTAGATTGAGTTAGCAGAGCAGTTTATCCTGTAACAGGTGTGGAATTGATTACGTTTGGGCAATGCTAACGAAACATTTTGGCTAGCATGCTACTATGATACCGAAAGACAGCTAAGAGAAAGAGCCACTGACCTAAAATAAGCATAACCTTTCAAAGAATGACACTTAGTGAGGTAGAATTACCGGTCGACTCACATGACCATCACGTTTCAAAGCTAATGCTATATTAGTCCTAGATGTTTTTCCTGAGAAAGACGTACTTCATGTCACTGTATGGGACTATATAGGCCAAGATGACAGCACTCATGCCGGTCTGTCCTACGGCTCACATTCCACAGATAATAAATAACCTGTCAAACTTGTGTTCCTTTGTCACAAGTTTCACTGCTCATGTTGTCCTTCGGAAAATATGGCAGCTCTTTCTTCTATTGTCCTGGCTGTATAAAGCGAGGGTCACCGGCCACCAATACTTCCAATAGTCACACATGCATGCACACACACTAAAGTGATGGTCAACGGTCACCCAGCTTGTGCATGACCTGTTAAATTGCCCCCTGGGACCTTTGAAGACCGTTTTCTATGGACACACCACTCCCCCGCCCACACACACACAACCTGGGGTGGCCACCCTATGGTGGAAAAAAATTTAATGATGTATTAACTCATGTGCACGACACGCTATTGTGTGCACGCTATATAAAACGTGTGCTTGTATCGCATAAAACACATGCAAACAGATATAAAATGAGCGCACGTGATTAATTAATATGTCCAGAGCAATGGCACCAACCCTGTTTCTGAGATGTGGTGTTGGAAAGCTCCAAGTGTCAACCCCTTTATAAAGTCTTTAACATCCATCAGCTCTGCATACTAACAGTATAGCCCATTAGCTGTCAATATCCTTGAAATGCAGAGTAGGGGAACGTACATTTCACTGATTGAATTTGCAGCAGCACATGAAGGAAACAGCCTTCTTCAGAGCGTATGAAGCATGATCACAGGGTCAGAGTGCACTCCTCATTGGAATCCCTCTTGTTGAAGTGCGCTCTCTTTATCCCCTTACTGTCAATATCTCTGTCAGTTGTTCCTTATTAGCAATAATGCCAAGCATCATCAGTAGGCAATGCCTTGATACATCATCTCCACCCTTCAGTTTTTACCTGAGGTGAAACTTGATTAAGGAATTTCAATCCATTATACCTCATCAAAAGCTTGATTCAACTAAATAAATCTTCTCTCAACAAAATATCAGGCTAAATAAATCAAGTAAATTCAAGTAATTATGGCAAGTGGATGAAATTAGTTTGAAACTTTGAAAGTGAGGGCATGAACTAACCAAACAGAGGGAGCCATTTGTATCTTGTGCATTTTAAATAATCAATAGAAGGGCACAAGGCCCATCTCATGCAGATGAGACTCTCTGCTGCTGCAACACCCCAAATTTCCCACTGGGATCATTAAAATTCCATCTAATCTAATCTAATCTGAAGTTGCCCTCATCCCCATTCACACACCAAAGCAAAGTCCAAACCCCTTGACACACCAACCTTAGGCTATATCCAAATCTTTTAACCAAAGCCTCCACTATTACACTGTCTACAGTTTTTGTATGCATCCTTTCCACCATTCCCAAACATTCTTTGTGGGCTGGTAATGGCTGTTTCAGTTCAGTGATTTACGGCAGGGGCTCCCACATTTTTTCATATCAAGGACTCCCAAATCTGCCTCAGACCACAGAGATTCGTTCCCCAGGAAGCCCATCTTGACAGGGTATCTGCAGGTTTCAGAAAGCTAAATTTAAGATTTTTCAAGAACGTTTTCATGTTACCTGGATTAGAATTTAAGATCAATTTAGACCAAAGACCAAAATAAAGAAACAAAAAGCTGGCCAAAACAGCCTATTTCTGAGTAAACAAAAAAAAAAGGTTCTTAACCTATAACTGTGCAGTATAAGAGAAGGGACAACAGGAAATGAATTGTTAATGGGGATTCAAGTCTAATTGTGTTTAGTAAAGCAGATATGAAGCATACTGTAATACTAACCCTGTTCTGTATTAATCTAAGAGTGGACATGCAGCACAGAGACACCTGTCATTACATGGTGAAAAAAGCATAATACTAATAAGCATTTTTAAGACAGTTTAATAGTTTTTGAGACCTTAAATTTTGATAATTTAAGATTTTTCCAGACTTTTTAAGGACCAGCGGAGACCCGGCAAGAAGATTTTGCTGTTAGATATGAATTGGTACAAAATGATATGACTGTCTATACTGTAGGTGGGTGATAACTACAGCGGGGACTGTGAAACCTAAGATCAAAACAGTCATACGTTTTCTCAATATGCTATCCTCTGGGGAATGAAATAACAGTGAAATCTATCTTTCGTCTTTTTTACTGGAACCCTCTCATGGACCCCCCGGCGGTCCCTGGACCCCGCTTTGGGAACCCCTGCTTTACACTACTGGCGAGGCCTGATTCAATGACAGTACAGCCAGGCACTTGTGTGTGTGCCATAGATAGTATGTTCATTTAATGAGTGAATAATATCCCCCTGCATTTCCAATGAACTGTGGGCCGGGGGCGGGAGGGGGGGCCGATAATAACACAATAGGAGCGTTAGGGAGTGTGGGAACCAATTCTCCCCGGGACAATAGACACTTCCCAGTGGCCACAGCGTCCCATTCACTATCAGCTGCTGGGCCGGCGTAGCACGACGCTGAATGTGCACCGGCTCAGCACAATGCTGCTTTCTCCCAAACAAGACCAGACTGTTTCCTATCCCAAAGACAACACAGCGCGGCTCTAGCCTATACACAGCCTCATTCTCACATAAGCAGCCTCTCTCTCTCTCTCTCTCTCACTGTATGTCAGTGTCTCCCTCTCTGTCACACACACCAGCAGGAGGGTAGCAACAAGGCAGGGGATTGTGGAGATAGGCTAGGTCTGCTAGGCTGTAACTAGGCCACCGTTTCTCTCCGCTAGAGCTGCTGGTCGTTGAGATATTCTGGGCTGAAATGTTATTAGCGTAACCCAGTTTACCCAGTACCAGGTGACTGCTGGAAGACTCGCTCCCCGCAGAGACACGCGCTGTCAAGGACAACGCGCACCGAAAGGCGGGAAGGGGGAAGAAAGAGCGGCGTTCATGCGGGAAAGAGACGGTGAAACAGTCCAAATGAAATGTGATGTGAACAGGCGTCGACCCCCGCCGCTGATGTCACACACGCTGGACATTGACAAAGTTGGTGTGTGTGTGTGTGTGTGTGTGTGTGTGTGTGTGTGTGTGTGTGTGTGTAAGCTGTGCTCCAGTGTGACCCAGGCTCAAACCGGCACCCAACCTTTTCTTTTTGCGTGTGCACCCTCTGGTTGCTACGGCAACGGAGCCTGAGAACCGACGGGGTGGGAGGGAGGGAGGGAGGGAGGGAAGAAAGCAAAGCGATGCCAGCGTGAGAGATGTTAACGTTGTCGCGCTGTCACACACACACACACACACACACACAGAACAGCCAATGAAAGAGAGCATGCAAAGGCCTGTCATTTCAAAATGTAGACTGTCATCATGTAGCTCTTTAATTTTATCCTCGTGTCACTCCACTGTAATATAATATCCATATACAGCCAAGTGCAGACAGACCTCTTCTCATCACTAAGAACATGTCTGATTTACTATTTTACCAAAACCTGCAACTATTTCCTACTGAATGCCACTTTACACAAAATAATGCCAGCTCCATACCAAAAACTTAAAACAATAATGAAATGACCAAAATACTTTTTTTTTATAACATTTCAATATTCCCTTTATACTCAGTCATGGACAACACAAATGACTGTCACATTAAAACATTTCAATTGCAAGTCCATTGATTTTTTTTTTTATTTTAATCACCATTTGTCAACCGGGCAGAGGAAAGTGTTATTTATCTCAAAGTTGCCCAAATGCTATGGGATTAACTTTGAAAGAGAAAGACACTTTGTTTCCTTCCTGACTATAATTTTATTTGCATTCGGGCTGCTTCATCTGCAAACCTCCAATCACCACTCTAAATTTCCATCATGACAGCTAATTTAATGTAGTTCCTCTGTGGATAAACAACCTCCCGTTGCCTGCAATGAGGAGAGGTAATGTGTGATATGTCCTGTCACTCTCATGTCTCTGTAGCAGACTGCAGTCACTGCCATACAGGACATATGACAGTTTGTCCAGACAGACACTGGATGTAGATCAAGCGTTTCCATACGTTTACAAGACAAAATGACCTCTAGATACATAGATGTTAAAACACGGACCACTCTTTGGTAAGAATTGTCCCAAAGAAACCCATCTTATTGTTAGATATGATTTAGTTCAGACTTTACACTGCAGATGGGGAGAGGAAACACTCTGATCCGACTCGTCATTCATAACCATTCTCACATTCTGTTTTCTCACTGGCTAACTTATAGTAGACGAGATCATACAATTTAACTATTCATTGTTTTGGGTTTTTTTCTTATACGGACCCTCTGGACTCCTCGCAAGGCTCCACATTAGCCTAGATGACAAGTTGCTCGCTTACATTCTGATCTGCGTTCATTTGGCCGAACAATCATCCCGATGTTGTACTGTATCTTGTTAAATTTGTTTAAGTCTTTAAGTGTCATCATGCGTTGATCTTGACGTGTCAATCCAGCCCCAGCATATCAACAGCATTATGGCTGCCGTCTCGAGCACTAGCTGCGTATTTCCTCGTGCTAACAGCTTTCTTACCTGCATGGAATCGGCGCTGATTATTTCTCCTTGAACCCGTTTTCCGATCTCGATCGCCAGTTTGGACTTCCCGGTGCCGGTAGCTCCCAAAATCACAACTAAAGAAGGGACCATCGCTCTCTGCAAGGCACACTGCATGCTACGAGTGGACGCCGCCATGATGCTGCTCCTCGTTGCCCAGCTGACGGCTCTGCGCATGCGCCGTGAGTGCATATGGCTAGAGATGAGAGGTGGGTTTCTGTTACTAGGCAACAGAAAGCCGTTACTGTGGTAACATTGATTGATGGATTATGTTGCGTTGTCTTGTAAGGTCGTTTGCCCTGGGCAACAATAAAGAAATGTAATTATTTTAATATTGCGACCCTCGGCGAGGTAAATTAGACGCTGCCTTTGGTAATCAACCTAGAAAGCCATACTTGCTATCATCAAACTGGATTAAGCCCAGTTAAGCAAATGTATCATCCAGAAGTGTCAGAATGGATTTACATCTCCTTGTTGCTGCACTGGCAATTTACTTGCACGTGTGAACAGATCAGATTAGATTAACAACTTTTACTATTTCCATGAAATGCCTTTACAGTGAGAAAGGGGGAATAGTTGGTATTGTTTCTATGGAAACTGTAGGAGCTCAGCAGTGGTGAGCGAAGATGCTTGTTGCCATGGCAGAGGTGCCAGGATGGGTTGCCTTGGAGACTGCTCAGAATAAAAACAGGATGGGGAGAGGGAGAAGTGTGTGTTCACTCATACAGGTGGTTTTTATTAGAGCAAAATCTATTCTGATCCAGCTCAAAATGGGGCACTGGACTGAAGTAGCTATATCCAGCTGATAATGCTGAAGCAACATACAGCAAGAGGATATTTTTGCAACACTGTGTGTGTGTGTGTGTGAGTGAGAGAGAGAGAATGAGAGACATTGAATCAAACAAACAGGCATGATGTCTAACATTGAATTTATTAATTTTCTGACTTACTCTCCCATACATAGAGGCTTATGAGGTACAGAAAAACAAAGTGCTGAGACAAGGCTCCATAGTCACCATAGTCTAACTCCCAAAGTAAGCAACGTCCACTGCTACCATGACCGTGCCAACAGCAGAGACCAGTGACCAAAACAAATCAAACACAAATAAAATAAGAAACCTGTGGGCTAACCACTCCTGAGGCTCTACCCCTCTGAAAGAAAGAAAAGGAGTGATCGAGGCCAACGGTGGTTTTGTGCTGAACTGATTAGCAGAGGAAAGTGTTATAGCTCACTGAGGAGGAGGAGGGGGAAAGTTAACGATGACATCCTGGATCAGTCTGTGCTCAACCGTGATGTTAGCGGCAAGCAGCGTGCTTCCTCTGATCCTTTTCCCCGACCAAACCTCCCCAACTCTGTCGCTCTCTCTTCACCCAGTGGGAGGCAAGGGGAGTAATCCAGGCTTTTGGGATTATATATTGTAGCAGGGGGCATTTTCCTCAAGCTCAGCCTATGGCCCTACCATAAACAAGAGCTACAGACTACTTGGAGTTTCCTGAGTGCCCCGGTAATAGCAGGGCATGCTACTCGGTAGGATCAAGTCATTTACAGTACTAGTTTCAGGGCTACAGTGCTATCAGGTGTATGGCTTATGGACAAAAGGAGCACCAGGCAGGAAAAAAAAGCATAGAGAAAGGTGTAACATTGAGGTCACCAAAGGCTACGCACAGCCAGAGGTTTAGCCAGTAGATCCTCTTAAGTTTCCCCCTCCTGCTGCCAGATTTGAGAGAGTGCTATAGCTACAATGATTGGATTGAATACAGGGGCATTCAGGTGCTTTCGCCTCCAAATAGGCTGATGTAGAAAGAAACGGAGAGACAAGAGGGAAGAGACTGCACATGCCAATTTTCAGCACATAACCACCAATAGAGCCCAACCAGCTACAATAACAAAAACAGTCATTAGCTCACACTGAAACACAACTCTGTAGGAAAATATAGTACAAAACTTTTTTCTTGTCAACTCTGACATGTACAAATCAAGAAACCCCAGAGACAGAAAATAATAAACAGTAAAGAAAACAAACAGGCATTGAAAAAATGGTGTCACAAAGTGGCTAGTGTGATCAATATTTAATAAGTGTTTTATTTTGACTCTTTTTTCATAATCATTTTATTAACAAAAATAGAAGCTTTGAGTTATCTTTGAAAAGCCAGCAAGCTTGGCCCTGGTTTAGGACACAGGGTGGAACAAAAACTAGGATGAGTATAGTAGACAGCTCTGGTTTTGGTTTGGAAGGGACTGTACAGTAAGGGGAATATATACAAAACATCCAACAGGATAGTCTACATACATTGAAAGGCTTCTCTAGGCATTACATCAAATGCAAAAAAAAAAAAATCAATTAATTTACAAATGATATCAGACAGCAAGATGAAATGTACAGTTTGAATTGAGTGGGCTTCATTTCCAAGAAAAAGTTGGCATTGTTGATGTTGCTTTCACGTACAGATTAAATAAAAAATAAAAAAAATTAGCCGCTCTGTAATAGTTTCTTTTGGTTGATCAATTGAAGCCGACATTCACCTTTTGGCTGGTCTCCATGGCACATCAATTATAAAAGACAGTGGAATCTTGATAAATATGATCTCAAACATTTTTTGCAGTTGTTGTTTGAGAATGGGATAATATTCATGATTCTTATTTGTTTACACGTGCATCTAATCAAAATCTCAAAATGCCGCCTGCATGGCATGCTAACATATACCTCTTCACTTACGCCCAAGTAAATAATGCTACAAAAACAGGCCGTTACCTTGGGCATGGTGCTTTCGTCTACACAGTCCCTCATGCAAGTAGAGAACGACATTGCGATGTTATCAGTGGAGCCTGCAGGTGCAGAGGTTAGTACTGGGAAATGAAAAATCTGAGGCTTCTCCAGAGGAGCAGATGGAGCAGAATATATCCTTCCAGCCACTGTGTTACTTGTCCTATGGCTCAAAATATTCCCACAACGGCCCCCCGAAAGCCTGCACACCAGACACAGGATCAGATGGCAGCGGGAAGGAACCAGCTCCCTAGTCAAGCCTGAGGTCTCACCAGGGGTCTAAAAGCAAAGCAACAGACCCCGTCCTCCAAAGAAAAGCCTAGCTTTAACCAGTGGTATAGTGGAGAGACAATGCGTGAAACTTAAACTGCTTACATACAGCAGGAGCGAGAGAAGAGGAACAAAGAAAACAGGAGGGAATGGGGAAGAGGGATGGGATGGTAATGTGAATGGGGACAAAGTAAAACAGAAAATAAAAGAAAAAGACAGAGCAGAAAAGGACAACTTGCATGTTGAGTGCTCAGCAGAAGAGGACCAAAAAGAAGGTGGTTACCAAAGGTCAAGAGAAGCTAGAGTAGAAATTCAAAGAGGAATCTAGTAAGGAGAAGATTCAGGGAGCAAGAAAGGGAGGCCACGCCAAGAGACCCCACGGCTGTGCAAGCATACCCAGCCCCAACAAGATCAGGAAGACTAACAAGACCATGCAACAGTTTAACAGCACAGTTGTAGCAGTTCACCTACTGGCAAGCTCCTGCACCTACAACAAGTCTTCCAGTAGCAAGCAATATTTTTTAATCATTTTTAGCAAGGGGAAATATAACAGGGAGACAAAACCAAATTGAATAACCATGGACATATTAATCTGCCCGAAGATGCCCCATAAGATCAGTCCCTAGCTTGCTGTCCTGACTGGCTAGCTAACTGCCTTATCAATCACTCAGAAGCTAATGTGCAAACCACAAAAAAAGAAACTGGAAAAAAAAAAAAAAAAAAAAAGATAGGACAAGACAATCCACCCGCACCATTCCAACGTGACCCACTCAAGAAAGTGAACATTAGTGTCTTTTCTCCTTCATGTAGTCCCATTCAGTTCTGTAAGTGTGTGTGTGTGTGTGTGTGTGTGTGTGTGTGTGTGTGTGTGTGTGGCGACTGCCAGTCCTCTCGCTCAGGAGCGCTTCAGCTGTGCGAGCCGGCGCAGCAGTTGCAGCTGCCTGGCTTTCAGCTGCCTCCTCTCCTGAGCCTTCTGCTTCTCGCTGGCGTGCAGCTGCTGCAGGTACTCCGTGGCTCGCGTCAGGATCGCCACCTTGGGCGTCTTGGGGCACTCCGCCAGCCCCGGGATCTCGTCCCGCAGCGACAGGAAACGCGAGCGCAGGTCGTTGCGTCTCTTGCGCTCCAAGAAGTTGTGCGCCCTGCGTTTGTCCGTGTCCTCGCAGTCGGAGGACTGGGGACTGGAGAGATGGGAGAAGGAGTGGGACTTCGAGGGAGAGCTTTGGGGATGGGAGGAGAAGGAGGGAGGAGAGGAAGGCGACGCGGAGGAGGTAGGAGAGCAGGCGCTGGGGTTGGGCGACTCCGACCCGACTCCGACCACGGCCACGCGAGATTTCCCGCTCTCTAAGTTCAGGGGGGTGTGGCCCGGCCGCGGCTGGTGGGGCTGAGAGTTATGGTGCGGCTGGGGCGCCTGGGTGGAGGCCTCGTGCCGGACCCTCTTGCGGGGCGGCTCGACCGGCTGGGGGAGAGTGTCCGGGGAGGGCGCGGCGTAGTTGTGCTGCTGTTGGTGGATGGAGATGTGGAAGCGCTTCATGCCGGGGTCGAGCGGGTCGGCCCGCACGGTTATGGTCACCGGTTTGCGGGTGTTGACCAGTCGACGAGGTTTGCGTTGCTTGTGCTCCACCGTCACCACATCGATCTCCTCCTCATCCTCATCTTCGTCATCTTCATCATCTGTAAGGGCAATAAGGATTGTATTAAATGAAGGGCAATAATGACTTGATTATAGAAAACAAATCTGCAGGTGTGACTGTAAATGAGAACTAGTAAACTGGGATTGGTCACGAACACAGTGAGTGAGCCATCTCCATCCACACATTCACTCTGTCTACTGCCTCTTTAAGAGTATCATGTACATGCTTCTGTAAAAAAAGTGAACTCCACACAACCTTAAGAAACACACACCATCTCTCACGCACGCTACAGAATGCACGACCTAATGCACAGTCTCACGAATGCTGTGAATAATCACTGCATTAGGTCAGCTCCCTAAGTGGAAATTCCCCCTCTCCATTCATGTGCATAGAGTGAGGAGGATGAGAGGGAGAGACAGCTTAGGTTAAGAAGCACTCAGCGCAAATCACTAACTGTTAACCAACTAATATTCAGTGCCGTACGCATTTAAAACCATGCACTGCTCCATTTACTTGAGTGGAAATGGAGTTTTAAACCCGTGTAAAGGTCTGATCAACTTGATTCCTACCAACTGACTAGACTCTTGGGGGGATTTCAATGCTCTTGTAAATTGAAACACACTTTTAAAGTAATTGCACCCTTGTGGGTTTGACTGCTCAGAAAGTAGTAATCTCTGTATATGAACAACGCAGTGAAGGGGGGATGGACCCAGAGAGCGTGGGAGGGAGCAGTACCTGCCTATTATTTCTTACAGCATTTAAGTGACAAAAGATGACATCTCATATTACAAGGCATACAGAAGGAATACACTGAGTAACCCTGTAATAGCTCTCCATCAGGATTAAAGCATACATTTCCTATGATTGCTCATCCCCCTTTTCATTGAGGACACAATTCTCCTGAAATGGTTGTGATATAATGCCTCAAAGTAACGTCAAAGAATTCCCTGGGCCTAGTCGACCTCATAAATGGCTAATCCTGCTCTATTCACAGCCTAGGCTGACTAGGACCAAATCCACCCACTGACACAATTGGCGCTGCAGCCTGTTGAGTGGAGGAATGCTGCAACAAGTTCCCTTTGTGACATTCCACACACCATTATGCATGGTCCAGCTCAGCATCACATGGCAACCTACATACCAAACCAGATCATATGGGTTCACAGCGTGGAAATGGAAAAGTAGGTCTCCAACCAGGGAAATTTAGTAGGCTAGACATAACTAAAAAGGCTTGACTCAACCCCCCCCCCCCCCCCCCCACCCCCCCACCTTATTGTTACATAATGTTCTGATGCAGTGCCCTTATTGAATCCATGTCAAATGTAAGCTAGAGACTGCGGAGAGGATATTGTTATCATAAGTCAGACTGGAGGAACAGGGAGAGGTAGCAGCTGGTCTGCTGGAGCCTGGCCAAGCAGCAGATGTTTCAATGGGCGTGTCGCTCTCCGGGCTGGAAGCATGTGTTGCATGCACCAAGGTAACGCAATGCAGTCATAATGTGCCATGCCAATCCTCAGTCCCAGATAATGGCTAACCAAAGCAACATATTAACTGCGCTCAGAACAAAACATTACTATGCCGTTTCAGGTCAGGTACACGGTCAATAAGTCACCTTTCCCAAAAAAAAAAAAAAAAAAAAAAATTACAATCATGGAACAAAATTTCGGTGGATAGCCTACTACACAGAAAAACTATAAAATAGATATCATCTCCCACTGGAATAACACAGTAATAGAATCGCGATAGCACGAGAAAGAAAAAATGCCATAACGTAGGCTATGATAAGCTTACTATAAACTACCCATTGAGTCCCTACGAAAACTACAGGATTCTTACAGTGATACCATATGGGATAAAAATACTAGAAAGTACGATATGGTCACTATAAGCTCACTATTGAGCACAGATACACTACAAGTCCATAGGAATATTACACAAACATTATAGTGATTTTCTTCCATAGACAGACAGTCCTATGTTGCATATTCTTTCTGGTGCATGTTACTGACCTGATGAGTCGGTGTGCGACTCTGAACCGGAGGACACTTGTTTCTTGCAGCCACCGGTTAACGGGAAAGTGAGCACCGCGGCCGGGTCCACACAGTCTGCCGCCAGGCCGCTGAGCGGTGGCGCCTCGGCAGGGACGCACTGCGCCCTCCCCGGGGACGCGACGGTAGAGCCCGCAGGGACCTTGGCTGCGGCCCCCTGCCCGGGGAAGGAGGCGCACCGCTCCCCTACAACCCTCTCTAGCTGCTGTCCGGCGGAGAAACCGCTCCACATGCAGTCCTGGATGATGATGGAGCTCAGGTTCCCGAAGGAGTCATTCGCCGTGGTCAGTTTGCAAGGCAGGTCCTGCTGCTCCTCGTCCTGCCCCAAGAACTGGGAGACCCACTCCAGTTTGTCCCCGAGAGACGGGCACACCAAGCCGACCCTGCCCGCCCCTTCCACCGTCCGGATAGGGGACATGGGCGGGGTCGGTACCAGCTCGAATTTCTTCCATATGTCCTCACTGGGCGCCGTGGACTTGAAGAAATCCTCGTCCGGGTCGTGGTCGTCGTAGAAATAATGTTGGTAGTGGTCGAGGTGGTCCATGTCCCAGTTTTCATAACGAGGTGCGGTGGAGCTGATGCCCGGCATTTGGGCTGCAGGCAGGGGGTGAATTACTCCCTGTTCCCTCTGTCTGGAGAGAGGACACCACAAGTTGGATCACAACTGTGCCTTTATTCTCATCATTAAATCATCAAACCCCCATCTGTGTGAATGTTGCCTTCTGGGGAAAATGGGTTTATTTTATGGCCATGCATAATGAAGTTATTTGGGGTACATCATGTTGTATAATTAGCCTATGTCGTTTAGCGATGTATGGATTGCATTTAGAGAAAAAGTCTACAGGCCTTGTTATCCTATTATAAATGTTAGAGGGACATTTTACAAATATTACAGCAAACTTAGTCCCTGTGCATATTATAGGAATGGGTTGTTATAGTGATACCATAAGAGACAGAAATACCATAAAGTACAATAAGATCACTGTGTGCTCACAACTACCACAGACACACATTAAGACCATATGGAAATACTATAGCGATTCTCTATGCAAAGTACTAGTCTATGCTTCAGTGCCACAAAGTTGAAGAAACTCTTCTGCGTTTTGTTGCGGCTAAGAGAAGTTCAAGTTTCGCAACAGTGTATCATTACATAACACCTCTGTTTTAGTAGTATACTGTGACAGAGGGGGAGGAGGAGGAAGGGGGGAGTCTACTCACTGTTCACCAGGAAATAGATTGATTAAATTAGATTGAAATAGATTAATTAAATAGACAAGTACCTGTCATCTCAGCTAATGAACCTCCCCAGTGAGGAGTCGTATGTAAAGTAGTTTATGTGGCTCCTCCTTGAGTTCAACTCCTGATCACGCTAAAAGAATTCAGCTGCGGCTCGAGCACTAATCAATTAATTATCTCGCAGCCGCGTTGGAAAACCAAACTTCAAACGGTCATCTAATTGGCTGAACCGCTACCTGTACATCTCGACATGCATGTCGCACGAGCTCTGCTAAAAAAATATTCCGAGAGTTTTTACCTGGTGTTGAGAAGGAAAAGCCTGCCTGCGTCTTCATAGATCCGCTGTGCGCATAGGAGTGCCCAAAAAAAACAGCGAACACAATGTTTCCTTACGGGTATTCTGCTTCAAATCGGAGCTTTCCCACCCATCCGTTTAGTCTTTTTCACGCTCGCGCAAATAGTGAGTCCTCTGCTCCGTAGTGCCGCCGCTCAAAGCGCTGGATAGGCTTCGGCTGTGGTCACTTTCTTTGCGGGCTACTGCACTATATGATCCGGGGGAAGGAGAGTTGGCTATTATGCATAAAAGGCGGGTCGTAGTAGGAGAGCCACGCCTGTCGTTTAAAGGTACAGCACGCTCAAAACATGCATGAAGTGCTGCAACAGGAATGTTATGAGGGCAGCGCAGAGGGTTATATGACATTGATTTCATGAAGATCAAATAGTATCCTGCTGGTGCAATAATTAATAATAATGAAATGATTAATAATGAAAACATTGACCAAATGCCACTTTGTGTGTGTGTTTGTGTGTTTGTGTGTGTGTGTGTGTGTGTGTGTGTGCGTGGTTGTGTATATAAGTTAAGATAGGAAGCTATATAGATAAGTTAAGTTTGTGCACCTTATTTTTATATTGCTCAACAAAGGGCTGTAATAAGGAGGGAAGTGTCAGCTGTGTGTGTGTGTGTGATATCATGTGGACATATGGCTGCAGTATCTGATGTCTTCGATGCATCTCAGAGTCTCTGTAATTAATATCAACCTTATGATGTTATCATCCCACCTCCCCTCTGAGAGAGTCAATAGCAAAGCAAAGCTCCGTGTCTGCCATGTCATGTGTGTCTCCTCGACAGCTGCACGCACACACACACACACACACACACACACACACACACACACACACACACACACACCAACAACTGCTGACACTTGTTTTCCTTGTCATATGAAGATCGCCTCCTTAGTACTGCAAATTTTGAAACAACAATGTACACTCTTTCATGATTCCAGGATGATGATCGAGAATCGTCTGTCCTGTAGCCGCTCCTCAAGTTCCCCTCTAGCTCGGCAGTGAATCAGACAGCGTGAAATCCTCGTCTGTCCAGCTCATCTTCCCGTCAAACTCAGGATACCCCCCCCCCACCCACCCCCCTTCCCCAAAACCCCAACTCCTGTCACTCATCCTCTATTCTTCTTTCTCACTCTCAGTTTTTTTCTCTTCCCTACTTTTAACCTCCCCCTCCCCGACTCCTGCTTTCATCCCCCCAGTCACCCCTGATCAAAAGATCTTGACCTTACATGAAACAGCGAGAATTTAGAGGGTTATACGCCTCTGTTCCCAGGAGAAAGCCCACAAAGCCGCAGAGCTAACAGAGTGGTAGAAACAGAGGGGGCAATCTTTCAATTTGCCCCTCTGTATCACTTTCTCTCTGTCTCAGCCCCGTCTCTTCTCTGATCTCCCCGTCTCTTTTTGCGCTTTTATCTCGCTCCTCTGTCTGCTGCCTCCTTTTATACTTTGAAACGCTTAATCTGCCTCCCCCTTTGAATTAGTGAGCGCAAGTGGATGAGTGCAAGGACACGCACCACACAAACGACTAAGAAATGTCTACTTGGATAAAATAGGTGAATTAAGTGTGCTTTGCCCTCATAAAAAGAAGTCCCCGCTGTTTTAATCATTTACATCCTAGACACTTTGAAGCATTTTCCCATTTAGAGGCGATATTTGATTGATGTGTGCATGTGTGAGAGCATGGATGATTCTGGAAGATGTGTTTTCCTTCAGATTCCTGTGTGGATGTTGTGTTTAGGGCTCTGAGGGAAATAGCTAATTTGCTGTAATTCCGCTATGGATTAGTGAACCTCCTCTGCATGAAAATAGGAGGGGTAACTTGTGATGCGCGCTCAAGCTCTGATCTCTCTGCCTCTAACTCCATCTCTCTCATCTAAAACAACACACACACACACACACAGACTTACAGACGGTCCCATAGGATTAATGAAATGTTATCACACATGAGGTACCAATTAAGTGCCGTCTGCTCCCAGTATAAGGCGAGGCGATGGAGTTGATCCGCGCTGTGCATATTAATCTATCACATCACAGCGCCGGTATGCCATTACTTAAGGCAAACACACATTCTGCGGCTAATGTAAACCTCAGTCACGGCTCCGCGCGCCCGGAAAGGAGTGATCTTCAGAGACAGCGGCCATGATAAAGCTGCTCTTCCTCACCCCGGCTCTCCTCTTCCAGCTCTCTTCCCTCTTGACCTTTCTCCATCCATCGCTTTTTCTCCCCATCCCCAGAGATCTCAGGGAATTAAAGGTGGGACAGCTCTATTTTTCAGGGAAAAGTTGGAGGCTGAAACATGCTCCCATAATCAAAACTTATAAGCCTCCACATATTTGCTCCTTCACTTGCCCGGTTTCCCCTGTGGCTTTGGTATAAGATAATGTGAATAGAATTGGACTTCATTTTAATGTACTGTGTCCTCTGCTAATCATTAGATTAGATTAGATGAAGATTAAATGAAGCTGTAATTACTCCCATAGGGTGGTCGCAGCAGCAGAGAATGGCATATAGCTTGACAATAGAGAGTGCTGAAGATAATCATAACTACCGAGTGTATTGAGAGAATAATAATGGAGCAATTGAAGAAAGAAATAGACAGGTTGCTTGAGGCAGATGTACTTGTGTGTGTCACCAGCTATTTCCCATATGCAGAAATGTGTAAATGTGCATTGCAGCTATTCACATGATCAGCTTTACCGAAGGAAGTATATGTAGACGAATATGTGCAGAGCATGCTGATATAGATGGTATAGATAGAGGTAATATATACAAAGAAATGAGTCAAAATGTGCAAAAGTGCATTGTTAGCGTTTATCATATATAACATATGGACAGGTATATGTGCAGGTAATGAGCATGGACACAGATTAGTGTTTTTCAAGCACACAGATGGAAGCAGCATATGCACAGAATTATCTTCAGAGTGTGCAGATGCTTGCATTGATCACTGTCACCTTACAAAATATACACAAAGAACCTCTTCAGAGCGAGATATTCATATTTATATAACAGCTAATTAAGAAATTTGTGTAAAAAGGACGATTTATTGGTAAAGAAGCCAAAGCCGGAAAAAGCGATTGAGCTGAAGAGGGGAGTGATGGCTGTGAGTGCAGGGAGGAGATGAGATGACAAGGGCATCCCTCTCTGTCCCTCCTCTTCCTGGGTCACCCTTCACCCTTCACTTCGCCTCATCCCTCCCACTCCGACCTGCCAGACTGATCAATGAACACCTAGTCTGGGACCCACCCATCAGTGTGTGTGTGTGTGCGGTGTGTGTGTATGTCTGGGCAGCCGCAGATTCACTTGATTTAATCTGGGAGACTGGAGAGGGAAAAGTGACAGCTGCTACCCACTGGATGGTACTGACCTCCTACTGACACACACACACACACACACACACACACACACACATACACACGCACACGCACACAGCAAGGGAGAGGATTGTCTTTCAGTCCAGATGCTCATTGATGTTGGATTTTACACTGGGCTATTGCATGCTGTTTAGTTGAGCTACACACACATACATGCAGACTCACACATACACAATTTTTCTTTCTCAGTCTACCCCCCCCCCCCCCCCCCCCCCACACACACACACACACACACACACACACATACACACACACACACACACCTCACCCCTTGCTCAATGTTTTGTTTTTGTTTTTTTTTATTAAAGAAACAAAATGCGTGTATATCAGCTTTCCAGTAATGGGTGGGGAAATGTTTTCCATTTAATTAGAAAATCACTGTGAGAAACCGCACATGTAATTCCAGGAAATACTCCATCAATTTCACTCCCCTCTCTCTGTAGTGTGCGCTGTATATCTACAGCTCCATTATCTATCTGCCTGACTGTCTGACTGACCGTCATGTTTCCAGATCCATCCGTCTACCTCCACGTCTGTGCATATAAAAACAACAGCCGTGTGTAATCAAACTGGAAATTGATTGTAATCAAATGACAGCGGCGCAGCCAATGATAAGCAGTTATGGAAAACACATCACACTGGCAGGAAATCCATGAAGCCTGACGGGAATAATAAGAATTAGTGAACCTCCTCCCTTTCAGATGTAACGTTGTACTGCTGCTGCACTGTGCTGGCCGCTGTCTGACCGGTGTAAAGATTATGAAAGGGCATGAGTGTGTGTGTGTGTGTGTGTGTGTGTGTGTGTATTACCTCCATTGCCCACATCCAATTTCCCTAGCTAATAGTGATGTCAGTGTTGCACTTGCCACAGGTAAACTGGAAGGTAAATCAGCTTTCTAACTTGTATGGGTGTGTGCACGTGAGCCTGCGTGTGTGTGTGTGTGTGTGTGTGTGTGTGTTGTCACATGGAGCTTCCATAGCCCCCCCTCCAGCCCCCCAACACACACACACACACACACACACACATACATTTACACACACACACACACACACCCATCAGCAGCAGTGATTGACAAGCTGTCGTTACTCAGTTGCCCCCCCCTCCTGCCTTTCAGTGACTTTTATTGCATTCTGGGTAGAAATCAATTCTGGGGGAACAGGCTGTCAGCACAGACTGTACCCTAGAGAGAGAGAGAGCGAGAGAGAGAGAGAGAGAGAGAAAGAGAGAGGTGTATGTGTCTGTGTGTGTGTGTGTGTGTGTGTGTGTGTCAGAGAGCAGTGAATAACAAGCGCATGCAGGAAACGGCGAGAGGGGAGATAGAGGAGAAGGAGGCTGAGCAGAATAATGAATTAGAGGAGGGTGTGAAGAATGTACAGACAGAAAACTGGAAAGGGAGTGAGGGAAGAAAAGGTATTATATATCAAGGGAGTTTGGAGAGAAGGAGCGAGAGAGAGAGAGAGAGAGAGTGAGAGAGAGAGAGAGTCGGCATGATGGAGATGTAGGGAGGTGAAGTGATAGCAGTTCACAGGAACAGACTTGAAGAAAACGATACAATTACATAACTGATATTTGGCAGGGAAGGTTATTGAGCATTCTTGAAGCGTTACACAGACTCATACACTCACACATATACACACATATGCACGCACACACACACACACACTGGCACATATGCGTACACGCTCACACACACACAAACCACACAGCGAAGACAGATAATCCCACATATATGCATAAAAAGCATAGTAAACAAATCTGACCAAACACCTCACTAGCCTACTAACATTTCCTCAGATAAACTCCCTGCTGTTTTGCCTTCACATTACATAACTGTTGTCTGGGAAATTATCAGTGTGTGTGTGTGTGTGTGTGTGTGTGTATGCGAGTGTGTGTGTGCATGTGTGCTATAACTGAGCTCATTGTTTTGAATGTGTGTGCAACAAGAGGAGGCACTTCTGCTCTGGTGGCCATCGCTGTTTGTGGAGTAGTGAGTTGTTCCCCTCTCATAACACAGCTTCTCTATACCAGCAGGCGTTGGATAAACTGTCTGGAAGAGGGCCAGTTAGGATGGGTAGTGGTCAGTTCCTCACTTACAGATGAAGTCACTCAGTTATAGACTTTTATTCTGAAATGTTCTATATCCATTTGGGGAAGAATGTTTACCTAATGCTCAGAATAAAAAAAAGAAATAATACAGCTGAAGATGCCATCAAAACGTTCTCTTTTTTTCCTTCAGTCATCCAATAAATTAGTAATAACCAGTGATGTGGTGGTAAATAAAAAGGTGGGGAAAACTATGATGTCCTGTAAGCAAATATCAGAAAAGCATTTACTTTTTTCCTTAAAAGTGACAGGGTGTGCCACATTGCTTGTATGTTATTCAGTGATGTATGTATATGTAAAAAGCTGAGTGAACTATGGCCTCCAGTCAGTGAGCATGATAAAGAACAACCATCATTTCAACCAGTAAACAACCATTATAAACAAAAAACAATATTTTCAGAAAAGCATTAATTTAGGCCTATGCTTTTTCCCCCTCAAAAAGTCCCTATCCTTATATCACTTAAATTAGTTTGAAACTATGAATTAACCTCATAAAGATTTATATCTGCCTAAAAGGTGAGTAAAATCTATCAATAAAAAAAATCCTATGTCTATCCTATGTGTATTACTTTCTTGCCAGCAGTCATTTCAGAAGAGTAAGCTTTTTTTTTTCTTTTTTTTCATTTTGGAATGAAACTCTTCTACTGCCCCCATGGTGTCACAGGGTCGAACCCCTCTGTGCCTCTTTTCCCATAAAGCTACTGGTGCGTTTCATGAAGCCATCGCTCCCACTTTCCCCTCTGCAGCAGATCGGTCCACTCCACACAGTTCAGTATGGAGACACCTACTGGTCAGAGCTAATGTTTTGAATCGTGACTGCTTGACTTCTTTAGATTAGCCTTGAAGGTGAAAACCCACACAGACAGTCTTTGTATTTTGTCTGCACGCATCTTTTTTGGTTTGTTTGTGTTCTCGACTGCATGGTACAGTTTGATGATACTGTATTGCCCTCCGTGGTTTGTACATGGCGTACACCGCAAAATGTGACTAGAGCTGCAGAAGAATACAGAGTCCTTGGCAGATAAATAGTTGTCAAGACGACAAAATATAAAATATAACATTTTTCTATGTAGACATTCCTTTCCATCGGAGCGAGAGCGATGCTTAGGTTTGCCCAGGAAATAACAGAGGCTTGACAAAGAAGCGTGCACTGTAGCTGCAGCCTTGAGTCGGCTGTTTGCCTATTGACAAAAATGAAGCGTGAAGAATGAAAAGCACACAAGGCACAGGAAGGATTTGGTAGATCTTGAGTCCACAATGGAAGATGAGGAGCGAGTCCTTCAGGAGGTGAGAGGAGGTGAGGAAGTCTTTCTCGCCCCTCGGGAGCTAAGAGGGAAAGGAGAAAAGACTTCTTCATAGTCTCAGGTTATTAGCTGGAGCGACTTGTTAAAGCTGCACTACACACACGGAAAAATAAAGGTGCCAACTGGAGCCAAAAATGCTTCTTCAGAGTGATGAAGATCTTTGTGATATTACTGTAAAAGGTTCTTGAAAGGTTCTTTGTGGATCCAGAAATGATTCTTCTATGGCATCACTCCGAAGAACCATCTTCCATTTTCCATTTTCCAACCATTTTTTTCTTGAGGTGGGCTTGGGTGTAGGAACCATTGCCTGGAGGTTGGGGAGGGCAGGGAACCCACAGATGGGTGCACAGACACAGATGGGCACACACACACACACACACACACACACACACACACATGCACACATACAGAAAGGGGTCTGCAGGGAGATCAAAGGGGAGTGAGGCTTTGACTTGTCGACACTGAGGACAATGAAAGACAGAAGCATCTGTGCTGGTAGTGGAGTGGAGGGAGGGAGGGAGGGAGGGAGGAGGTGGAGAGAAGAGGGATAGATCTACACATTATGCCCCACATCATTATCACATTCACTAGATGCAAAACAACATGAGATGTTTCCTCAGGGATTTGGGGGTTTCCTTGAAAGATGAAAGGGAATGAGTCAGCAGAACTACAACGCACAGTCGACATAAAATAAAACATCACCACATCTGTGTTGATGCGTCTTTCACTATCAGGTATCACAGATTCATGTAGGCTTGATTACACTCGATTTCATTTCCATAGTGACGACTCTGAGACGCGCTATTTGTTATTTAGATGAACTAACCTCGCCAGTACAGATAAGATGGAAAAATGCATGCTTCCCTTCTCTATAGGCTCTCACAAGCCGTACACACAGTGGCCAGAGCAACAGGGGAGGATGAGAGGAGATGAAAGGAGCAGAGATAGATCCACCTCACCTCATAATTACTCCTAATTAAGACGAATTGCCTCTCGGAGAGCGGGGGGTAATTCCTACTGGACCTGTGGGTGTGATTTCCCACACAGGGACGACTCAAAACAAAACAGGACCGTCAACACCGATCGCTTCAGCTGTCAGCAACGCTTCATACCTTATTTACACCGGAACGTTCATCTCCACACCGACTTCTGAAACCACTTGTGAAATGTATAATCTATATATGTTTTGCATTTTCCCCTTCCACTGCCTGTTGTCCTGCACCACATGTGTCTATCAATGAGTTGTACATAACAAGGTGGGTAAACTATGACCTCCAGGTGGTGATCATCATAAGGCAGACAACCACCAATGTGAACAAAAATCAATTCTACTTTCAGAAACACACACACACACACACACTCAGACACAGATTCACATACACAAGCATGCATGCATAAATAATCAGACACATGCACACACACTCATACTCACATACACAAACACAGGCACATGCACACACAGACTTTCTTCTTCAAAACACCCTATCTTCCTATAACTTTCATCAGTTTGATAGTACTTATTATGACCTATATGATGAATTTACACCAGAAAGATATTTGTCAGACAACAAAGATAAATAACTGATTATGACTGGTGAATGAAGAGTCTGATGCACTTTGTTTTGAAGATGAAGAGTCTGGTTTACTTTGGAAGATGAAGAGTCTGATTCACTTTGTTTTGAAGATGAAGAGTCTGATTTACTTTGTTTTGAAGATGAACAGTCTGATTTACTTTGTTTTGAAGATGAAGAGTCTGATTTACTTTGTTTGATTTATTGTGTTTTGCAGATGAAGAGTCTGATTTACTTTGTTTGATTTACTTTGTTTTGGAGATGAAGAGTCTGATTTACTTTGTTTTGGAGATGAAGAGTCTGATTTACTTTGAAGATGAAGAGTCTGATTCACTTTGTTTTGAAGAGGAAGAGTCTGATTTACTTTGAAGATGAAGAGTCTGATTCACTTTGTTTTGAAGATGAAGAGTCTGATTCACTTTGTTTTGAAGATGAAGAGTCTGATTTACTTTGAAGATGAAGAGTCTGATTTACTTTGAAGATGAAGAGTCTGATTTACTTTGAAGATGAAGAGTCTGATTTACTTTGAAGATGAAGAGTCTGATTCACTTTGTTTTGAAGATGAAGAGTCTGATTTACTTTGAAGATGAAGAGTCTGATTTACTTTGAAGATGAAGAGTCTGATTCACTTTGTTTTGAAGATGAAGAGTCTGATTTACTTAAGAGAAGTGAATCAATAAGAGAAATGGACACCACACCTCACTCACTCCTTTATGAAGTATGACTACTCTCCCCTGTAATGACAACTGTTGCACCGATATGCAAGTGTAAAAGTATTGGGTGATGATGGTGTTTCTGTTTTGGTGCGGTGGAGGACGATAGGCCGCCTCCAGTCAAGAATCCAATTTCTCGAGCGGCGAAACGAGAGGAAAAAACAATTTTCTCTTTGTGTAATGGCAAGTGATCACCGAGAGGAGAACACTTATCTCCTGCTGTCTCACAGACAAAATAACAGTGGTCTGAGTGTGATAATGCTCCCACTGCCAGTATGAGAGCGCGTCTGCAGGGAGAGAACATTGCAGTATATGAGACTTTGGCCTGAAATGTAATTGGATCAAACTTGATGGAAATGTTGGGTATTTTTTTTAAACACTACATTCACTGTGTGTTGAAAAAACTGTGAATCCTCAGGAATGTCCCAGAGGAATTAAGCCCTTATCAGTGAATCATGTAGAATTTGCATGTACCTCAAGCAGTGTGGATGCTCTTTGTCTTGTGTGTGTGTGTGTGTGTGTGTGTGTGTGTGTGTGTGTGTGTGTGGTGTGTGGGGGGGGGGGTTACCCTGCATTATCCAGCATTTGTCTTAAGGTGTCTTTCCAGTGTTCAGCGCCCACGCACAATCTGCTGCCGATGACCATATATTCATTGGGGATGGAACAGAGAAAAGGCCGCGGTTCGGATCCTCGGCCGCCCCAAAGAGACTCGCCGCTCACCTCTCACCCCTCGCAAACTCCTTAACTCCCCCTTCACACCCGCTCAAACACTCAGCAATTGTCTCTCACCATCCCCGAGGAGAAAGACACAATGGTTAACTTTAACAATACCTCCTCCAGCTCCTCCTCAAATGTAGCCACTGGGGCTGCCAGTGTGTGTATGTGTGTGTGTGTGTGTGTGTGTGTGTGTGTGTGTGTGTGTGTGTGTGTGTGTGTGTGTGTGTGTGTGTGTATGTATGTGTGTGTGTGTGTCTTCTCCTCTTCTCCTTATTGTCTGTGAAGCATATGGCCATCTGACATTGCAGGCAGAAGGTCACTGGCTACAGGAATTCAAGTCATTATGGGAATCTTTCTTTTGCACTGATAAGGCGTTTCTTCCCTCTCTCCTTTACAAACTCAGCTGGTTAAATGGCATTAACATGCATAGACACACACGCGCACGCACACGCACACGCATACTCACACACACACATGCACACAAGCAGATAGTATCCCAGCCAGATGTAATCAGAAGCAGATAGCAATCAGGAGCATCCTGTTACATCTTAACCGGAGGGAGGGATGGGGGGGGGGGGGGGGGGGGGTCTGAATGATGGACACACTGCTCCCATTGTAATGCTACTACAGCGGGGGGAGGGGTTGAGGATAAAGGGCGGGGTGAGACAAAGATGGGAGATTGCCAATGTGATCTATAGCATAGGGCCACTGGATAAATGAGAAAAATGGGGAGGGAAGAGGCGACAAAGTGACAGAGACAAGAGGAAAGAACAGGAGGAGGAGAAAGAAAATTGGAAGGAAGAGCAGGGATGCAGGACAGAGGTGGAGGTCAGATACTGCAGGTGGAGTTGGAGTTTGGATGAGGGACGGGGGGATGGAGGTGGCGGTGGGGGGTTGGAGTGATCAGACCCCAGGGAGAGGCTCTGACGGTGGGCCATGGTGTCTCAGGTGGCAGCCTACTCCCTCTTTTCACTGGCCAGTGACAGATGTCTGTCTCTCTCTCTGTCTCTCTGAAAATTTGCCACTAATCACCAGATGATAGTGTAGAAGGGGTGGAGGGTGAAAGAGAAGTGGAAGAAAGATGAAAGGAAGTTGGGGGGGAGGGGTCGGAGGTTTGGAATAGTCACTTTGTTTCTTTGGAAAAATGTGATGTATAGTGCGGGACACGGGGCTTTCCATGTACCGTTCTTCTGAGTATCGGCGCACATGTTTGCACGTGGCAAGGATGGCATTGGATTTAATGGTGCGCTGTATATCTTCATCCCTGCATGTGTTCTCTCTCTCTTTCTCTCTCTCTCTCTCTGGTCTCTCTCTCTTTCTCACAAGGTACAGTGACCGTGATGAGAATGTGTCACTGACATCAATAGATGGTGACGATCACAGACACTGTGTGTGTGTGTGTGTGTGTGTGTGTGTGTGTGTGTGTCCACATGTCCCAGACATGGCAGTAAATCCATATGCACTTAGGTTGTTATTATCAGACCTGTATCTGGGTGTATTTCTCCCATGCTGACACATTCTTCAAGGCTGGATGAGGGGTGGGGAGGATTGGGGGGAGATCAGCACCCATGGGTGGGTTGTGCTGAGATGGCAATCGTGGGAAGCAATGCTTGTGTATGTCAGCTCTAGTGCGTGTATTTGTGTTTGTGTGTATGTCTTTATATGTGCGTGAGTGGGTGTATGTTGTGTTTATCAATGTGCATGCATGTGTGTGTGCACGTGTCCGTGTGTGTCTGTTAGTCTGTGTATGCATGTGTGTATATATGCCTGTGTTTGTGTATGTGAGTATGAGTGTGTGTGTATGCGTGTGTGTATGCGTGTGTGTGCGTGTGTGTGAGTGTGTCCATGTGCATGCGTGTGTTTGTCTTTGTGTGTCTGTGAGCGTGCATGTGTGTGATTATTTATGCATGCATGCATGCTTGTGTATGTGAATGTGTGTCTGAGTGTGTGTGTGTTTGTGTGTGTGAGTGTGTGTGCGTGTGTGTGTGTGCGGACGTGCGTGCATGTGTGTGTGTGTGTGTGTGTGTGTGTGTGTGACTGTTATGTAGTATCCTCCAGGAAGCTGATCCTGAGATCGAGCCTGTCAATCAGTGTGATTGATCAGTCCTTCTGCCCCTCCCTCCCTCATTCCAATCGGATCGCCCCGCCCTCTCCTCCCCCTCCAGCCCCCTGGTGATTAATCACTCAGTCAGTCAGACAGGTAGCCATGACATCATCCAACACCCCCACCCCACTTAAAGGAATACAACAGGTTTTTGGTAGATTGTCCCCTCGGTCAACTAAGTGAACATAGATGCCAAAATCATCCATATGTCCCTGGTACATCATTCACTCCACTGCTCCATACTAACACTTAGCAAACACTGCTGTTGAGTGATGTTAGGCCACTAGCATCTGAAGTAAGAAGACAGACCTTTTTGAAATAAAAATGTTGTCAATGTTTTTTATTATATGGGAGGGTTTCATAGATTTAAAAAATGAAATATCATTAATTCAGTACCACTTATTCATCCATTGTGCACTAAGTTACAAAATCTGTCATTGCCCATCACATTCACTTCATATAGAATCAGGGAAAGTAGTCCCTTGTAGTTTAAAACAGTATGATATTGCCATATTTCATACAAATTTTACCAAACAAGTTCTCATTTTCTCACTTTTTAGATAAGACTAGTCGCCCACTATCACTCAACATAGTGTATGCTAAAGTGTTAGCATGTAGTAGGAATTTTCTATCAAGGACACATGGATGATTTTGTGTCTATGTTCTCATCACTTAACAGGTAAGCTCCCAAAAACGTGGTGTGTTCCTTTAACTCTCCCCCTCCACCCCAGTATTAGCATAGTTTCAATCCATCTCAAAGATCAGGATTCAAAGGATTGTTTACAGTGAATTTTCTTGTATGTGACACATAGCTCACCCTGTGCAAGTCCTGAGGGGGTGTTGATATTGTCACTGTATATAAGAACTCATTGTGATGTCCACGCAAACACCTGAATATAGAAATGAGTGGGTGAATATCTTTAGTGACTTCCACCCAAACTCAGTGTCCACTTCTCTTGTCTGTGTCATAATTGCTGTGTGAACAGTATAGGCGTTGTTTCCTCAGTAAAGGCCATGGCCCCAGGGCTTCTGTGACCTTCACTGTACCTGCTGCCTTCAGTTCAGAGCTACTTTGTATTTATAAGTTTGACCAAATGCTCATGACACCAATAAGAGCTGTAAATGCTGTGAATTACGCCAGAGTTCATGTTTCTAAAAGCCTCCTGTGTCTCCTTCTTGCCAAAGTTAGGGTCTGTTCTCTGTCATGCAATAACAATAAGTCTTCAGTCAGTGTAAGTAATTTCTATATTTGAAAAAAATATCTACATATTTTGCATATATATGCAAAAATATGTACAGGTTTTAAAGTTTGAAGAGAAAACATATCCTTAAGTAACTGCATTGCAAGTGAATTGATCCCAACCCTGGTCTCCATAGTAGTAAAATTGACTTTTATTGCCTCCTACTGGCTATGTTCTTTACCTGCATGCAAGATCAAGAATCACCATGAACTTCTACTCAACCAACACATCACAGTAGGAAATTAGTGTATTTTGTCAGTTCCATATCATTGCACAATAAAGAAACAATTTGCTTTAAGTGTTTGTCAGTTTTACATGGTCATTGCTTGCATAATGCCCAATCTCATCTTCACAGACACTGTAATACTCCAATTTTTCCAGTGGGTGGCAGCAAAATTGCAAAAATGGGATAAATCTTTGTGACAGTGGAGGAAACCACAGCAAACGTGCTTACAGTAAAGGTAGAGGTTGTCAAACTTTTTGGCTCATGGGGAAGAAAAATCTGAAAAAATACATGATAACAATTTTTTATAGTGGAAATATGTTTTTTTCCCATCCCATACAGCACTGTTCTAAGAGGCTATTTGACAAGAGTTGTGAGAGCAGGAAGCAGGAAGCATCAACTGGAATATCTCTGCAGGGAAAATAAAGATAATGGCTAACCGTTAAAGATAATGGATCCATGGGTGTGTTCATGCAGTAGATGAATGTGTGTGAGGCCTATGATTTTGTAGCAGGCTGCTTAGATCACACTTAAGTCGAGTTTGAACTGATTTCCAGAAAAGGTGCACTGTCTATACTGTTGCTACACTGTTGTATACTGACATGGATAAAAAATAAAAACACGGCAGCAGCAGAGATGACGCACGAACCGGATCACAGCTCATAAGTCAACTGGCTGGCAGTGAACCTGTGAACTCCAATTTCCTTTGACTGTCCTTGTCTATTTTCTCCCAAGGGACAGAGGCACACATACCAATGGGTGCACACACACACACTCAGACACACATACTCTCTCTCTCACTCTCACACACATGTCACAGTTTCCATTCTAAACATAATAAACCCAGTCCACCTCCCGAGAGCCTAACCATAGACAGTCAGCTGTATGAAGTCTATTATGACAGCCCACCTGCTCTTGTCCACATTTCGTTAGGTATCATGTGGCGGGCGGGTCGCTGTATACTCACATGACATACTTTTCACCGGCTGTTATCATCACACTGTATCTGATCCAGCATCAGCAAACACACAAGCTACTCATTAACCAACAAAGCAGTGGGTTCAGTGATGCCGTACTGCACTGATGTCAGTGTTTTGACCGAAGACCAGTAGACTAACACCGTGGCTCTAGTCAAAGTCACCTCCGGCTAAATCATTACAGAGTCAGACCATGGTGGCCTCCCACGTGGCACTAACCATACGATCTGCCATGCTTCAGCTGAACAAGGCAGGCAAAACCTGTTATTACTGTAGCAACACGTATTCGTTAGAGCTTTATTCTGAAATGTAATTACAGTTTTTCTACAGTGTTGCAAGCATTTCTCAATACTGAGTTCACTTTCATACAGCTCTCTGCGCCAACATGCAGCTTGGCACCACAGTTCATGCAGTTCATGCCCAAAATGCGCCAAAAATGCAAAACCCTGCATGCATGTCTCAAAATTAAATCATTCTACCAAAACACCAGCACTAGTTTTCTCCCAACAAGAACACTTTGTCAGAACACAATGACCTAAAAATTTCAATATAGTATTTGTGACTGAGCAAATTGCTGTTCACTTGAATAGGTACTTGAACTTGAAAAGAGTATGTAAATATTTGAAAAATGGGCTGCAGATACAGTTCTGTTGGTCGAGTTGAGTTGGCTGGAGTTTGAGTGACAAATGAATTCAAGAATTTTGAAAAATGTGGTCACTGAATGCATTTTATGTCAAAGTAATGACATTCACAGTGTGCTCCACTACTATTGTGCTAACTGTGTGAAGAGTTTTGTAAAAGTGAACTCAGTATTGAGAAATGCTTGTAAGTTTCACATGTATTTATGGATATTGTAAAGACATAATTGTATGGCATGTGATGAACATAATAGGAGGCAACAAGTGACAATGGACATGACCTATAAACAGGGTTTAGGAGGAAGCCACAGTCCAGTGGAATTCTCCATATCACACTCACCTGACTGGACTTTGGCTTATAGCTACTGTGTGTGTGTGTGTGTGTGTGTGTGTGTGTGTGTGTGTGTGTGTGCGTGTGTGAAAGTGCATGCATGTGTGTGTATAGTTTGTAGTTGCGGGTGTGTTGGTTTGTGTAGATGAAAGCACAATTGCACATATGTGAGTGTGTACACGTCTCTGTACGTGTCTGTGTCTGAGTGTGTGCACGCGTCTGATTGCATGCATTTGTGTGTTGTGTGTGTATGTGTGTGTATGCATGTGTGTGTATCATAGCTGCTCTTTCCACCTGGTCCAAAGAGAGGGGAAACGGTTCCAGATGTAAGAACACAGACTGCTGATCTGGGCCATCAAACTCCACCATGAATTCATCATGAACCGTTACACAGCAGAATTGAAAACCTCAGAGATGAAACATGGCGGTCTTACTGTAATTGATGAAAAGGTTGGGTAAATTTTCCTACCCCCATTTGGGCATGTAATTACTGTAATTCAGGAGCTAGGCTAGCCTAGTACTTAGTTAGAGAGATTGTCCCATAGGCAAAAGGTGGAAATGTACAAACGGAAATTAGCCAATTTGTATTTTCATCTTACATCGTATATACATACAGTATATTTCCATACCATATACTGTGGATCTAAGTGGTTTTACCAGTTATTGTACGTACATTGAATATGCTTGTGTTCATTCATAAAGCTTAAGAAAGTGGAACTTGGTAGTTGACTTACTACTGTTTACTTACTACTACTACGGTTACTAAGTCAGGGTCAAAGCTGATACTGACTGTAATGTTCAGGCCCTTCAGACATGGATGAGCTTCATAAGGCTTCTGGTGAACGGTCCAACAATATTTTGGGTCAACACACTTCCCCAAAATTCGTTATTTGAGCTCTTCAGTGACCATGTGTATGATTCTTCTAATGGCACATGCTTATAAACTAGTATTTTCATGACGAAGGCCTGGAGTGCTGAAGATACTTGAGAAACTTTCAGTTGGTGTGGAATGAGTTCAGATGGGATAAGGGTGGGGTGCAGCAACTGGTAGTTCATCTAATTACAAGCTCGCACAGTACTTACAAAACCAGATTGAGCCCATGCATGTCCGCAGGCATTGTGTGTATACGTGTGTATATGTTTGTTTTCGCTGATGTACATTCCTGCGGTCCTGCGTGTGTTTGTGTTGTGTGTGCGTGTCGACGTTGTCTTCCTCTCTTTCTCACCCTTCTTCTGTTCCCCTCGGAGGAGCCTGGAAATCCCTGGAGTGTCTCTGATATCTGCATCGTCCCGTCAACTGCCTGCAGGTGTCCAGCACTGTTGCCATTAAAAACACACCTTGTGATCTTGTGGATATCGCTTTATGGCCCGATGTTTTATTATTGCTTTATAGTCTATTATCACACCATGAACACTTTGTTCCTTTGCAGAGCAGGTCATGGCTGCACCTTGCCCTGCAGAGAGCATTTTGGAAAAGATATGCGCTTGTCTCCAATCGCAGCTCCATGCTGTGGTGAGACTCAAACGTTTGACCTTTCATGACCCCCACTTTGAACTTTGCTGTGAACCTTTATGAAACACCTGCTGGAATGCCGGTGCTTGGACAGGTTGCATTGAAAGTTGCACTAGGCAAGATTTGTATGGAAGAATATACCCGTCTTTTGAGCCTAAATCACAAAGAGTGTCCCTTCCCTGCTGATTGAGATGCCATAGATTGACACTTTTTACCCAAATTAAATTCTGGAAAATCTTCTCTGCACACAGGGAGTGACGGATCGAAACTTAAGAGCGAAATACAAACTGTCTCCTATTAAGCATCCAGAGAATCCAGTCCAATCCAGAGAAAGCTGGACTCTCACCAACAATGGCTGAACCTCCTCACTACCTTCACCCCCAATAGGCTCTAAGAAGAAGAAATGTAGTTTACCGATGTCACGTTACATGATGTCTGGGTATTGAAGTTCAATTCCTAGCTCTTGCTGCTATTAGGGGCCGCCAACGTGCAAAGCTGCCTTGTGTAAACATGTCCTTCCAATACCAGCCCGCCTGCACGCCTCTGAACTGGAGATGTGCGAGCAGACAGACAGTTCCCCCAAATGTAAACACTGTGACATCATCAGTCTGGATCATGGTGAATGATGTCATCGAGGTCAGTCCACCCTGATAGCGGAGTAGTTAAACGTTCTCCGAACCCAAGCCACACTGACAAGAAAACACGGACTTTGAAACGCTCACCTTAGCTTCCGAGTAATTGTCTGTTAGTGTGTATTTACATATGTATCGGGAATGTGTATTTGCTTATCTGTGTGTATGTGTGTGTGTGTGTGTGTGTGTGTGGCATTGGGGTCATGAAAGAGCAAGATGACAGCGAAGGGACTTTTCTGTATGCAGGCAGACACATTTCCCAATACAAAATGATGGACACTCCCCTGTAACTACTCTTAAAGGACAAATCTACCCTTGGATACTCTTACACTGTTAAATATCAGTCTGTGATGTTCAGTGCATTCCAGGAGTTATTTTATGCTGAAGTGTTGTAATTTACTTTTTTGGTGAACCCACTTTCCCTCAACCTTCAATACTATTTATTACCTTTCCTCTACTGTACTTTGCTCTGTCAATGTACTGTACATCGTTCTGCCATTTGCTGCTGTGACACCCGAATTTCCCCTAGAGCATCAATAAAGTGCAATCTTATCTTATCTTATCATATCTCATGTCTTGTGGCTGCATTGTATTCTGGTCTATTTAGGCTACTGGTGAAATTGGTATCTCTGCCACTTTCACGATGGATTTCTCCCTATGATTGTTGAACACCGGTGCAAAATGGTGAGTCTAGAAACATGTTCTTGCTCTTTGATTCTGAGGCACTGACACTAAGATCTGATGTTTAGCGTTAGATTACTGAAAACTGAAGATATTAAAGTCCATTGTAGCTGCTGGAAATATCTCAGCATGATGTTATGTTGTTTGCTTAAGTGGTTGGCCCGCCACAAGCCACCAAAGCAACTTTAATGCACTGTGATATAGACTCTTCAAGTGCTACTATGAAGGATGGTAGCATTCTTACTCGAAAAACTCCATTATTTGGTGTTTCTCCAGCAGTGGTGGGAAAACCAGTGTCAAACATCTCTGTAGAAACTTCCCTAAGGCTTCAGCTGGAAAGAGATCTGGTGACTGAGACTGCCAAGAGATGTGGTTTGCATTATATGGTCATCAAACCAATCCATGACCTCTCATGCCGTGTGGATGAGGGCATTGTCATGCTAGACGCACCCACATAGATCAGATAAGACAGGACATGGCACACCATGGCAGTGAGTGCTGGTTTCAAATTTGCCACAGTCACTAAGTCTGAAGACAACTAGGTGTCCAACGTCTACATGTAATGTTTTTTTTTAAACAAATTGCAGTTCTAATCATTTTGTATTTGTAAGTACAAATCCACCCTTGGATTCTCTTACACTGTTAGTATCATCAATTCAATTAATATGTTCAATGCATGAGAGTTATTTTGAAATTTACTTTTTTGGTGTACCCACTTTCCCGCAACCTGCCTCGTCTAGTTCTACTTCAATTAGTGATTTCCTACATTTCCCAGAATGCCTCTCTACAATCCCCAGAAAAGGGGTGTGAACTTGTTGCAGACTAGTTTGTAATCGTCGGGGCGTGTCCATGATCTCAGCCATATGCCCCTTACTCAAAACACAGGGGCTAAAAGTCAAATTCAGTCGATACTTGTGTTTCGATATTTGTGTCTCCCCCAGTTGCCTCGGAGACAAACTTCTCATGAAAGTAAGCATAGAGAAACATCTTTACAGTTTGAGACGGGAAGAAAAATACACCACCAAACAACAAAATGTGCCCAGAAATGCAAGGTGCATCACCAGTAGCTGTGTTAACAGTGTTAAAGTGTTTTAGGGTGGATTTTTCCTTTAAATGAATTGAACTTTTGACTATGAAAATATTCATCTAGCCTCCCGTTAAACAAATGTAACCACTAAATATTTGACTTGGCTCACATTAAACAAATTCCTCTGAATTATTAATAACAATGTAGCCTGTCTACTCTAATGCAGGGTGCTTCAGTAGATCACTCAGGACAGAAACACTGCTCACTCAGAAAGAAATTATCTGCTATTTTTTTTATACCTGGCCTTCTACCATAGAAGTGTACATAAACCATGCCAGGAAAATGAACTCCACCTGCTTCCAGTATACTTTATTTGCTCGTTTAGCTAGTTACCGGTACCTGTTGTGTACATAAAGGAAGGACTGGACACATACACTGTTTGCTTTCATAAGTGCAACATCCTGATCATTCCTCCAAGGACTCACTCCAATAGCATGAATCTAAGTGTTCGTTTAGCTGATGCCAGTATTGTATGGACACACACACACACACACACACACAATCCTACACAAACACAGGCAAGGATTTAGTTTTCAAAGTAAGAGGATGAAGCTTTTGATGCAAGTCACAACAGGCTGAGTATGTGCTTAATTACTGTCTGCATAGTTGGCATTGCCTCTACCCCCAGAATGTGTATGCAGATGTGCTGGTGTTCAGGTGTATGTGTGTGTGTGTGTGTGTGTGTGTGTGTGTGTGTATGTGTGTGTGTGTGTGTGTGTATGTGTCAAACAGGGACACATAGTCTAACAACCAGCTCATCTAACGTCTTCTCTGAAGCCCACTTCGAGGCAACATACCTAAACTCCAGGACATAAAGCACATGCAAGTGCCCCTTCCCCTCCCACTTCACACACTTCTGTGTATGTGTGTGTGTGTGTGTGTGTGTGTGTGTGTGTGTGTGTGTGTGTGTCCCTCCCTCATGAGTTTCCACCCCACCTGCAGCTATGTATACCCTTTTGCTTTGGTTGACATGACGCACAGAAGGCCTGACCTATCGGACGGCCTCTGCATTGCATTCACCGCATAGCTTTCTGCTCTCGCACTTTCACACACACTGTGTTTGGCAACAAATACACACAGTCATGAGGTTCTGCACTCACACACCCACAATAAATTAATGCGCTCGCACACAGTACAGTGGTCACAAGCGCCAGTGGCCTCGATGTGATGATAGCATGACTGTAACAACAATGGTGTCATCGAATTAGCCGTGCACACACACAGGCACGCGCGCACACACACACACACACACACACACGCATACATACACAAACACATGCCGAAACACCTTGGCTAGTATTTGCTGTGGGTCTATCTGGATCAAGCTTTGCCCCATGTGACTGCGTCCCAGCTTGAACTCAGTTTTCCAACACTACAGACAAAACACCATAAGCCAAAGCCAAGGCATTACTTCAGCGAGCTAAGAAGCCTTCCAAGTTACACACAGGGTCACAGCAGCTCCTCTCGGGGGGGGGGGGGCGCACCAAGCCGTTTCTGGTGCATTCCCAGTGGGTCGGAGAGCCAGGCTGACAGACATGGGACAGGTAAGTTGAGCCATGGGAAAGTGGCTCGTTGGATTAGGTTGAGGTCTCTCAGGATGGGGAGTACAGTATGCGGTCTTTGTTTTGCTGCAGTGAAATGCGTGGGGGTTTAGTTTCTATTCAGTGAAACGGGGCAAGTCCCACAACATTCAGAAGCCTGTTTGTTGAATAAAAACAAAAACGCAGATTTTTTTCTCTTTCTCTCTTGTTCTCTCAAAGACACATTTCTAAAACACATTTGCCCTTTCTTGAGTTTTCTCTGTGTTTTGCCTTTTGACCCTTGGTAGGATGGGACAGTGTGTGTATGTGTGTGTGTGTGTGTGTGTGTGTGTGTGTGTTTGTACTCTTTTACAATACATTCACATTGGGTTTATACGCACTACACGTGAACGTTGAATGTGTGTGTGCTGTGCATGTGCGTGCGTTTCCCCTCTAGCAATAACAAGCCGGCCGCTGGTTAAAATGCTCCATTAATGAAAGTAGTTGATGTAAACTAATGCACACACTTATAATGCAATAGGTGCCTGGAGAGTAAGAATTGCTTGTAAATGCCTTCAGCCATATTGACACTCAGTGGTGCTTCTGTTATAAGCAATATTTTGTGGGTAAATCCAATCTGTCTAAAGTTCTCTCAAATATCAGTGCTGCTTCCCTGCTATGAGTCCTGATTCCATTTCACTTAGACAAACATTTTTGCCTCCCCCTCTTTCTTCTTAACCTCTATCCATACATTCTTGCGATATTAAATGTGTTTCAAAACATCTGTTCCTCTTGCACAGAAATTAGTCTGCGCATACTGAAGTTATTGCTGTTGGCAACACGATCTTCACAGTAAATGTTTCGACACGGCACACAGCTCTTTGCAACAGCGCGGCGACTCTTTGCGACAGAAGTGTTACAGCAGAAAACTTTACATGAACGAAATGAGCTTAAAGGTTAGCAGGCGGCTGACTGAGTGTGGGGAAATGCAATGCAGAGATGATGAAAATAAACGGAGGTGACCTTTTCTGGTCTTTATTCGGAGTGTTATTGCACCTGTACTGAGTTGTTGGACAGCAATTTTTGACCCCGACCCAGTGTGTGTGTGTGTGTGTGTGTGTGTGCGTGTGTGGCTATGATTTTTATTGATACCAAATCTAAACCCCTGGATTAAGCCGTTCACTTTTAAAACACACCAAAAATAGTCACTGCAGGGAAGTGTGTGTGTGTTCAGCAGGCTCTTGGGTCTGTCTGTGTTTGTATCCCATTGTACTCTCACCTGAATCTACTGACACCACTTAAACCCCACAGAAAAGCCTTATCTAATCTACTGTTGACACACATTGATCTGTGTGTGTACCATCACAATCTCACACCACGTGTGTGTATGGTCTGACTACCTGAACTTGACTGTGTACAGTTGGCAAGGTCAGGGTTCAACCATCAGATGTTTAGTAGAGCAGTGGGGTGAGTCCCTCTCAACTCTCAAAGGTGTGTGTGTGTGTGTGTGTGTGTGTTGGGTGTGTGTGTAAACAAATAGGTATATTATTCAGAGATCATGCTTGATAGTAAATGTATGTTTGAGCTCTGGGTGGTGGCAGGTGTGTGTGTGTGTGTGTGTGTGTGTGTGTGTGCATGCATGGAGATAAGCAAACATTTCCAGTATATATGTGTATCCATACGTCTCCGGCAGTCTCTGAGCCCCTAACTAACACACAGATGAGTATTCAGACTGCATGTGTGTACTGTAGGCTTCATGGTATGTGTGCTCAGCTAAAACGGGAACATATACGTACACAGCCGCGCGCCGGACGCACAGGACGCTCTGCAAATACAGACCTGAATCAGAGAATTTGAGCCGGGGGCTGCAGAAAAGCGTCAGGTAGCCAGCGGGCAGACTCCGGCCGGCCGCATGAGAGGAGCGGCTGTTTGTTCTGCCGCACATGAGGAATGCTGGGCAGCTCAGGTCCAGCAGGGAGGGCTATATGTGTCTCCGCATTAAAAGATGTTAAAACGGTCACTTTGAAGTGTCTGTACCCATGGTTTAATACAGAGGAAGGCTGGTCGCTTTGAATCCAGGGCCGCAGTAGCCAGGACTCATGCAGGTTAAGACAGGGCATCACTGAGATAGCTGAGTGGTGCCAAGCCCCCCCCCTCCTCCGTGCCCCCACTTCAAATATATGTAGAGACGTGCTTCAAAATATACAAAAAAAAAAAAAAAATGTATTTATACATGTAGATGACATTCCTTCACAATATATTTTGGAAAATTGAAATGTATTTTCTTCCTATAAGCTGTTGACAACATATTGCATATCTGCAAGGATATTCAAAATATACAGTAGGCTATGTATAGAATATATGCCAAAACAGTGTTATGTAGCCTACATTTTGGGCAATTTTGTATATTTTAAACATATCTCTAATCATGCTCTGGAGAATTACAAAGAATCACTATAATATTCCCATAGTGTGTCTGTAGTGAGTTTAAAGTGACCTTATTGTGCTTTATCATATTTTCTCCTATGGTATCACTACAGTATTGCTATGATATCCCCATAGGGACTTATATTTTTGTTGTGAAATTGGTATAGTATCCTTCTGAAATTTCTGTTAGCATTATTATAGTTGTTGTTTTTTTCCATTATGGTATGTGAAATATATGTTTTTGCTGTACAGGGAATCAGGTTAGTCTTTAGACTTCATCAACAGTTCTTTTTAGGCAAAATTAATTGTGGGCTATGTTTTGTAGTAGATTCACTTTGATGCAATCACCAATTTACCAATCAAAATCACAAGCAAAATATTGATTTCCAGTTTCCAATTTACAGTCATGTGGAGCACATCTTCATAGACCCACATTAGACCATGGACTCCCGTTTGATAGGATTTTGTCTCTCTACATCTGAGAAGATTTTTGTTTGTTGAAATACAGTATATAATAGTAATAGAGATAGTGCACAAAGATAGTGCACAAGAAAAATAGAATATAAATGGGAATAATGCAGATGGGGGAGTATTAAACATAATGCACACTCAAATACTAGAACATGTTAAGTGCCTGAATGAAAGCAGGAAAATATGAACTGCAGCATTATACGGGCATGCAAAATAATAGCAGTAGAACAGGACTAAAGCAGAATATGAAAATATACCAAAGATGTGAAACATTTGCAGCTAAGTGAAAATCAAATTCTCAGTCATATCATCAAATGATATGTAAATAACACATTAAAAGGATGTGGGAATGGTGTGTGAATTTACAGCATAAAATGTTTAGTGGAAACTGTGAAACCTGATCAGAATAATGATTGTATATCCTGTCCGACCACTATACAATCGAATGGATGAAATAGTAGTGAAGCTGAACGTATTCCTCTTCTTTTCTGCCTGGGGACCGCCTGGGGCACCCTCGAGGTCCCCCTGGGGGTCCCCGGGCCGCAGCTTGGGAACCGCGCCGGTCTACCCCCGCCTATAGTGGGGCGTGGTCAGTGATGGGGTGAATGGTCCGTTGAAAAAAAGGGGCGGGGAGCTCTAAAAATTACTACATCCACCCTGTGTGCCACCACATCCCTTCAGTTTCCAAATTGATTGTAAACTACGAGGATCTCGGAAGGTGTTTCTCAATCGTATAGAAGACTTGATATTATTTTTTTCCTTATATTGAACAGTCAACAAATAGACCAAGCTCGGCTATGGCAAAAGGAGAAGGAGCTGAACAATACTCCAACGCCAGTTTATTGAATAAACCGGTCAGCTCGGATGGCATCAAGCTCGCGGGGAAGGTGAGTCCATTCATTGATTTACAGTTTTGTTTTATGGTTTTATGGTTCTTATCTCCATAGCCTCACCAGAGAGCGCGGCAAAGCTTAGGAGAGTGGTTCTGATGGTAATTTATCTTAAAACATGAGTGAGTGAATGAATGAACCACAGCGGGGATTTGACATTTCGTGGGCGTGAGTCATTCGTCGTTGTGAAATGTCTACACGGGGATCAACCGAGTGGGAGTCATTGTTGAGAGAGTGAAATTGTTAATTTCGTGAAATAATCAATGCTGCCAGCCTCCCAGTAAACCCACCCCCCTTCCCCTCTGGACATCTGGGTCTGCACATCGCGAGAAAGTCTTCAAATGTAGGCTATTAAATCTCCAACAGAGCTAAATCTACCGGTTTTAAGTCAGAAATTCACACGGCAAAATTGCTCCTGTAGTTCAGTCTAATTGGCATCAAAAACGCTTACAGATACTTGATGAAACTAGACAAACTGCGGATAAATCGTTCTCTCATAAAGCCTACTTTTCGTTTGTAGATTGATGTTGTTTAATAATATGAGGTAAGGTATAAAATTATGTCAGTTATTTTCTGGGAGTCAGTCATCAATATATAGGGGTGTCTGCCCTGTGCTGCCTTCATGTGCTCCTCATAAGCTCGGCTGCTTCTGAGTTAAATAGTTGTAATAGATTTGTAGGCGCATTAAAGTACTTTTTGGTCGGACATTATAATAAATTGGACCCTATAACAAAAGAAGCTGTTGATGGCTGTTAGAAATGAAGAGTCACTTTGTGCTGTAGCTAAAATGAAGAGGAGAAAGTGTGCATCAGGGTGTTTTAATTAATTTAGCTATTAGCCAAACCGTGTTGTGTAATACATCACTTTCACCATCAATGTTGATACTGCTTCCGTGCTGTCTTTCCCTCTTAAAGTCACATCTCGGCAACTCAGGTATCAAAGAAAATTCCCATTTTGTTGAGATTCTCTTCAGTCATAATTCCCATATTTCCGACAGCACATGAAGGCAGCAGACGGCTGTGACTGTGCGGCAGGGCAGCAACCAGCAAGGCGACGTGTCCTATACAGGGAGGGAGCAAGCAGGGGATATTTCCCTCAGTCAAATCTGAAGCGAACTTTTTGACATTTCCAACTTGAATAGCGGGCAGCCTCAGCTATTCAAAGTGTTTTATGTCTCTCATCAGTTGCCAAAACTAAACTGATAATTCATTTCTAACCTGCGAGGATTTGAAAACCCACTTATCAGCTTGTGCCTGCTAACTTGGGACTTGAGCCTGCTGCTTTCAGGCTACAGTGATAACATTATGATTAGTAGTAGATAGATTAGAAGTAGTAGCTTAGTATTGGTGGTAATAGTAGGCTAATTTGCATGTCAGGATATAGAAGGCAGGCTGAATCTCTTTACATACAGAGGGCTCCCTGTGTGTGGGGCAGGCTGACTTATTTTTGGAAGATGTCAAACAGAGTAATGGGTGTCCTGCTCTACTGCAACGTATAGGGTTAGGATGCATTATGCAAGGAGGAATATTTTGATCACAGTATGGAATTGCATAGACAGGGTGACGTGTAGGTCTGCACACATAACTCACACTAACACATTCCTGCAATAGTACATCATGAACCAGCCGGTACACTCGCTGCATTATAAAATGCAGTGAGTGTACCAAAGGTGAGTTGGACTCTTGGAGGCTGTGAGGCAATTATCCAACCGCTGTCTGCCCACCCTTGAGTTGATGTTACTGGGCTTCAGGTTTACAGGTGTACTGTTTATTTTGCGAATAATGTGCATCACATAGTGGGGTCAAGTTTGATCTGTAAGACTGTTTTCACCACCATGGAGACATGACCTGAATCACCAGGTAGCCCAACTGTTGTATGCCAGCCATTGTGTTTTGTCACCACATGAATGATCCCTTCTGTTATGGTGGGATCCCATTTCAGCCGGAGAACGTTTTGTCACCTAAACAAAGGCTGGGTTGGGTTTATCAACAAGACAGAGGCTAGTTCATCCAGCTACAGTCACAATGGTGTTTTGTGTGCTGGCCTGATCTTAGATGAGGCAGTGTCCATTGGTTGTCATTCGCACACATATCAATGACCTTAACTTTAGGAATGCTGGAATGTATTTGCAGTTCAAGGCCATCATCAATACTAGGATGTATTATCTTGACTTTTAGTTGCTTAGCCAGATAAAAGCCTACATTTGGTCTGAGACCCTTGACAGTAGCCTTTCCATCACTTGACACAAGTGACACTAGTTGTTTCGTCAACTTAGAGGGAGTGCAGGTTAGGCAGCACCAACCACAGTCTTTTGATTGGTCAGGGGGGAGGGTGTGTGTTCATCCCCCTGACTGGCTGCCGGCCACACAGCCAGCGGTTGGAGCCCTGGTCAAACTGGCAGGCATCCCTGTGGGTGTTAAGGTCCCAGCCAAAGTGCTGTCACCCTGGCTTTTAGGTGTCTGAGTGACACCCTGGTGCTGTAACCTGGCCCTGGCACAAAGCGACCGGGCAGAGACTGGCGTTGCTGTTAGAGTGGTCTTTCAACAAACTCTTTGTCTGTTGAGGAAAATATTAGGCCTATTAGAAAATGACATGGGACAGCTCAGACAAAATCAAGGCTGTTTCCCAGTAGCAGTCCCTGAGCTCTGCCAAATACGCTACTTGATGGTTATGCTGTTGCCAACGAAACTCTGGTGTCTCTGGCTCTTAAGAATTTAGGCCACATTCCTTGTGAGGCACTTGTTAAAGAGGGCTAAAGCTGTAAACAGAGAAGTGAGAAATAGGGGAAATTGTTTGAAGATGGGGAGAGCGAGGGGTTGAGATCAAATTGGAGAAGTGAGGGGAACGAGAGTATGAGATCAAATTGGGGAAGTGAGAAAGTCATCTGACCAAATAAGCCAGGGAAAGTGACTAGATGATCGTTTTTTGCAGTTACCCCATTTTGGATTAGGCTGCCATACTCAACTCTGCAGAATAGACCACTCCTATGATTATGAGAGCTAGGTTCTGCCAAGGGCCAAACCTGAAAACACTTGTAAACTGCTGCAGATACTTAGTGTTAAGGCAGCTTTCTCCAAAAATAGGTTAATATCGACTGTGTGTCAATGTTCATTTGTTAGGCATTATCTTTACACCACTTGGTAAGCTAGATATGTAAGCTTGTATGTCTGCCATTTTGTCTGCGTTCCTGTACGTTTCTAACCCTGGTTCCATTTTTAGGGCTAACCTGATTGATTCTCATTCATCGATTAACATGCTGTTTTCTTTTTCTCCTTTTTCTCCCAGCGGGAGCAGAGGAACCGGCTGTCAGTCTGCAGCAAGCTGTGCTATGCCGTCGGTGGAGCGCCCTACCAGATCACAGGATGCGCCCTGGGCTTCTTCCTTCAGATCTACCTACTGGATGTGGCTCAGGTGAGCTGGTGGTCCGATATTATTTCTAAACCTCCATGACCCAACCTCTTCAGATGTTAAGGAGCCCTTTCATAACATGGACCTAAATATAGATAAATAGGCTCACTAAAAAGACCCCGTCACCCGCAGCCACCCGGAATGCCTTGAAGGACCTCCACAGTGGGAACATGCTGTGTGTCCATTACTGTCTTTTCCATACACTGTGCTGTCCTAGCGCAGTATGTTGGCTGGCATGTACGGACTTCAGGGCACGGGGCTGTACATGATCCTCCCTGCACCCCCAAAGCACCCGTCTTACAAGGGCACATACAGGACATGGCGACCGCCAAGGCTCGCCGACAATGCCACCATTGTCCTGGAAAAATGAAGAGGTGGAAAAAGTTTTTCTTTTGTTTCCCTCATTAACTCCATGATGGTGCTCTACTGTAACATCAGAAAGCTTACCGGGGCTTGTTCTGAAAAGGTCGGGGTGAAAAGGAGGGAGGCCGGTTGGTAGCATGACTAAGAGGGGCTTGCTTTAATGGGCTTTGACACTAATCTGATTGTCCAAGGCCAAGATGGCGTGTAAGTCAACGGCTTCCCAGGGGTAGTCAGGCCGCTAAGATCAGTGATTAAGAGTCTATTGGGTGACACAGCATGGAGCAGAATACAGTCAGGAGGTCTAGCATTCATCCTGCCCAGCTTCCTTTGAGGCTTGCCATCCATGCATGCTGAATAAGAATAGAAGACCAGCAGAGCTGCTAAGTGCCGGCATCGCTGCTTGACTTGACTCCTGCCAAGTGTTGCCTTTTGTCTATTTACTTAAAAAAGCGTATAACTAAACACCGCACAGCATGTTCCAGAGCTACACCCTTTACCTTTGTCTAACTGCTGAACTGCTACCTCAGCGAAAAGTGGTTTGATTCCTTCAGGAATCTCTTTCAGCTCTTCCAACACAGGCCGTGCATGGTCTGTGAGCTTGTGGAGATGGTTAGTTATTCTCTTAGAAGGGATGGACTGATGTACCTGTAAGATACCTTGTACTGTATGTAGAGTCATTTTATATGATAGCAAAGGGATTGAGTGGGTACTGGTAATACTGGTTTGTGTAGTATCAGGAAATGACCTATCGCCAATGGTTTGTGTGTATAGCCATTCAAAGGAAATGATGATGGAGTGGGTCATAGACAAGTAAAACACCTCTACTACTTGTGCCTCCCTCTACCTTCTTGTCAGCCGTTTGCTCTAATATTCTTCCGACTCTTCCACTTTGACAGCTGGATCCCTTCTATGCGTCCATCATCCTGTTTGTGGGCCGGGCCTGGGACGCGGTAACGGACCCCACAGTGGGCTTCCTGGTGTCCCGCAGCCCGTGGACGCGCTTCGGACGCATGCTGCCCTGGTAAGTCCAACTCCCAGCTGGGACCAGTACTCTACATTCTGGTCCTATTTGGTTTACCATTTCTAGAAAAAAATTATTTAGATCTACAGGGTTAAATCTGTTTAGGAAACTTCCTTCCCCCCTTCCTCCTCTTCTAGTTAGAAAGTTCAGGTTCTGTCTCCCTAACCGTTTCCACTGCCTTGTTGATAAAGCTCAGCTACAAGTTCTTGAAGCACTCGTGTTCATGTGTTTGCTTTTGGAAATCCCTGATGGGGGGGGGGCTTTACGTTTCAGCCTTGATGAGTCACAGCCCAGTGGATGTTCTCCTGTGATGTACAAGTGTCAGTGTGTGTTTGGGGGTGGGGTCTCGTGCTGTGACTGTTTGAAATTCCAACGTCATCCACGAGAGGGTTACTAAGGGTCATGCTGATGCAATCGCTGCCATACCGCTTCCTCATTACCCACACATGCGTATACACTCTTGTCTCCCCTGCTCTCTCTCTCTCTCTCTCTCTCTCTCTCTCTCTCTCTCTCTCTCTCTCCCTCTCTCACACCCACCACAAATCATAAAGACTTTACTGCGTTCCAACTATAAAATATTGCAATGAAAAATGCTTTCCGTAGAGAGGTCCAGTGGCTTCACCACTGAGGCTAAAACACAAAGAAAACCCCTTAACAATTGGCTGTTTGTGCGTTTTCGTTTTTTTAATAGAGAAAATATGGAGGGTTTGCGCTGGTCTTGCACATTTCCCACAGCACGGCCTCTGGCATGGTATTGATAAATACAACTCCTGCCTGCGAGGGAGTCTACTTTTCACAGCAAGCATACAAACCTCACCAGGTTTCTTCCCCCTTTTCAGAGAGAATTCCTCTAGAGGAGTGAGACCTCCATCTCTGTATGTTTTGAATAGCCTGTCATTTTCAGCTATATTTGATAATAGTCTCATTTGTACAAATTGAACCTCAGATTTTGACCTGGGTAGTTGTTGGGTGGAACATGGGATCATTTTACTCAGTATTTTGATTTTTATTTCAATTTGGCCAGTGCAACTTGACCTCTTTCTGTGGAATCCTCTCATGTGGGGTGACATCGCCTGGAGCAAACTAAACGTCGCTGATCCTTGCGTTGCGTTTTTGTCTCGTTGGTGGTGCCTTTGTCTGGTAGGGGGGCCTATGATGCTGCAGGCTTTTTCAAGCCAAGGTTACTGACCCTTGTTAGCTGCTACATCCCCTCCCCCACTTCCCTGTCTCTCAGTATTACATCTCTTACTGAGCAACCCACATGGTTTCATCTCTGAACTATAGCTGTGGTATATCTGCCAATGCATATCGTATGACTTTTGGCTCTGGTTCCATCGTCAAACATGGCATGCGTTCCTGTGGCTCTCGGTGCAGGTCTGAGGGTGTCAGTAATGCTCTTATGTGAGAGAAGTACAGCACAGGGTGCGAGTGAGTCAGTCTCCTTTCAACACGGAAGATGTTTCAGAGAGTCTGGGCAGGCGATCTTTAGTGGCTGCTAGATCCAACTGGAAAGCTGGGGTATCTTGCGAGGGTGGCAAGAAGGACAGAAATGGGCCAGTGGAATAGGCAATAAGGCGGTGATGGAGAGGACTGGATTGGGGCGGGGCTAGGGTGGGGGTTTGTCTGCATTCCTTAAATTGACGAGACACCACTCGCGTCAGTTGAGGGGATAGCACAAATTTGTACTGTTTATATCCAAATATTTATTTGCACTGATGTTGGGAAGGGTTGCCTCACACCTTAAGTATCAAGGGTAGATGTTGAAAAGCATCTAGCTATGTTTTTTTCCGCAGGGAGCTGAAGAGCTGAGTGCTGGACTAAACTAATTGTCTACCCCTACGCCTCATGAGTATGATCTCCCCAGAGTTGGTTCACCACTAAAGGTTCAGTGGAGGCATCCATTTACACACAGGAGAGCGACAGGCCACCTGCCTAATATAACATGATCTAATATCCCAAGACATGTTGAAATGAGCCGCTCAGAGGGTCGCCTTGTGCAGTGAGGGACACACCTGGGAGGGAGATCCAGTCCTGGAAGTCCCAGCTGGTCCCAGTTGTGGCGCGATCAGTTTCCTCTGTTTGTCCTCTCTCGGGAGTGTTTGCAATGAGTGAACACCTGAATAATTAATTTGGTGCACAGAAGAATGATCTTCCTGTTAATGCTGTTGCAGTTGCGTGGCAGTTCCACAGAAGTGCCAGATGTTTGGTTTCCAATGGAGTATTGTCTGTTAAGTTGTTTTAGAATTGAAATTGAAACTACAGGACTTGGATCTGTAAATTAGATTAAAAATACCCCTCTAGTTTTTCAGGTTTAGATGAGAATTTTATGATCTAAATGGAAAACTGCAGTGGTGTACAAATCGGATTTACAGATTTTGGTGACTAGTACATATATTTAAACCAAATAATTTATCATCTGATTTGATTGGATTTGGTTTGAATACATAAACTGGATTTTTGTAAACTGGATATTTTGTATACTGCTTGGGCAATTTTGTAACTGAATTGAGTTGATTTGCGAGAGAGGTAGGCTAAGTGCTATCATCATCATCATCATCATCATCATCATCATCATCATCTTCATCCAGTGTTGAAATATCCATCAGGATTGAAGCCTTAGTAAAGTGGGTCAGGCTGGGTGCTGCTTGTGATCTGCGATGTGATATCCTCATCCATTTGTTATCAGAGCATAAACAAGGCGTGTGTTCGGTGGAAGAGGGAGGGATGAAGGAGCGGTCGGCAAGTTCAGTCACATTACGGTCAGGTCAGTCATAAAGGAAGCAGGAGAAAATTAGGTGTGTTTCTGTGGTGCCTGAGGGCGGGGAGGGGGAGGAGAGAGAAGAAGGAAGGCGGGAGCTCCTCCTTTTTCAAAGCTCGGTGCGGAGAAGGAGCGGGGAGGTGGGGGAGGGGTGACCAGGAGCCAGGCTGGCTTCTCATTGGTCCAGCCCACAACACACCACTGGCCTCAGCCAATGGCGTGGCAGCTGTCAGCTGTGAGGGCCCTGGTTGGATTTTTTAAAGACTGGCTGAGGAATCCAGGAGGTTACTACAGTTCAAGTGGCTACACAGGAGCAGTGTCTGAGTTCCCCTGTTGCTGCACATCTACTGCAATAGACTCAAGTGACAGGTTGCAGGTTTCCTGGGGATAGTGCAAGTTTCTGAACATAAATTGAAATTAATTTCTTTGGACACTGTTAGTGTTACATTACTGCTTTAACAAATATTGGGTCTCTCTCGCCTGGTGACATTTCTCTGCTGAGTTCTTATATAATTGACAGTCACTGTTGAGGAATGAAGGCGAGGCCTCGAAACAGAAAATCTGCTGTGTGGAGCCATTTTTCATATTTAATTATTTACATGTGTTCACCCACAAGCATGTTCTAATGATAATATGAAACCTCCTTGGTATGCGTACACAGGACAATTTGGTCACAATGGTCGCCAAAATGAACAGTATCATAATAAGCCCATAAAATAAATAATCACTGTTTAATGACACCAGCTTCCTTTTGCATTCAGCTGTTCTAATTCATTATATTGGCTGATAAGTTAACTTCCCAGGTGATAGATTCACATGATGAGTTAACTTATCAAGACCTGATAAGTTAACTTACTAGGAGGAAGGTAAGCCGCTCTCCCCTGGTCAGCACTGCTATTTCAGAGGACATTGTAATTTGATGCCAAGGCATCATATTGTATGCCACTAGTTATGGCTTGCTGTTTGGGTGCAATCCTGCATGCACTTCTTGGCTTGCCCTAGCAGCCTGTTATAGAATAGCATACACTGAATAAAGATGTGACTAGAAGTTTAGAAAGTCCATAGGAAAGACATGGGACCTTTTGCTCTCATAGTTTGAACCTGTTCTTTAGGTTTTGGCTATTAGCCTGTTTCACATAATGATTCCCCATGTTTTGGGGTGTTTGAATGAAAAGAAACATTAAATTAAAGGCTGTTGTCAGTAGGCTAACATCGAGCTGCAACTGAGTTTTTAAATCCAAATCACCCTTACAGACATGGGCCAATGCCTAATTTGGTAGGTGTGTCCGGACACGTGGCGCAGAGGAAACCGGTGTACGCAAAATGCATTCCCAAGTGCGCCGGTCACCTCAATCCATCGCTAAAACGTCTGCTTAATGTCGGTGAGCTGGCAAAACCACCCTTGCATACTCACACACCGATCGTTTACACAACATGCTGCCTGTCGGTTATCAGATCACATGCATGAGGGAGCTTGCTGAACGCCACACCTCTTTGCATTTCTGCTCTAATCTGTAGCTTTAGTAGACTTTACGGTGCATACATCAAAGTATATCTCCTGATAGGCTTATCCATTGATTTTAGTGGTGAGAAAAGAGGGGAAATAATAGCCTGAAGGTAATAGAAGAGAAGTTGTCATCATGCAGTGAAGATATTCAGTCTCTGATAGCACAAGACTGCTAACAATACAGGCCGCGCCCCGGTTATTGCTGTAAAAAAGGGTCATGCAAGTACAACTGAAGTGAAGGAGACTTGCCAAGGCAAAGTTGAGTTGATATTCTCTTATTTCCAAATGTGTTCACCCACATGCCTCTGGTTTACATGAAGAGTAAAGCTCCGTCACTTGATGTATGAACTTATAGGGAATGTGGCAAGTATGCAGTAAGCCTACATCTTGACCAACTGTGCATCTAGGCTATGCAATAGTTTTGTAATTTTGTCATTTATTTTTAGCAGTGCCATGGCTAGAACCTAAGTCATTATGTTATGTTGGAAACTATGAGATGGGGTTTCTTATGGCATGCTGTGATACTATGACTTCATATACTGTTTGATAAGGATGAATCACTTTTGATGATCATATCCTCAAGAATGTTGTCCGATAGCAGGATGCCCTGGGCTACTTCCCTTTTCACAAGGCACAAGACTCTTATTTCTGTGTCAGAACTGTGGTCGCATTCTCAAACTCGCATCTGATTGGAGGGTGCCGGTCAGACCACAGGAAGCAGCTGAATGGGGCCAGGAAGTGATCAAAGACGTTTACACAATTCTCCCACAGGCCCTCAGCTGTTTTTCCCCTTAAAATGACCTCATGGAGTGGATTTACTGGATGTTAGAGCTGGAAGAAGGAGGAGAACAGATCACATGGATGCGTTTAGGAAAAATAGAATGGCATGTTCCTATTCAGATGAACATTATGCCTCCTTTGAATTCCTTGCATGCTTTTTTTTTTAACACTTCTATATAAGGGTGGGTGTTTCAGTCCTTGTTTATGTATTAAAGCCAGAAACAAAGACACTAGCCAATTTGTCTACAGGTTGGCTCTTTTCCCCAGTGTTACTACCAGCCAAAAGTTTGGAAACGCGCATTTCTCTTTATTTTTTACTATTTTTCACAATTAAGAATTATGGGAATGACACCAAAACTATGAAATAACACACAAGGAATTATGCAGTGACCAAAAAAGTATTAAACAAATCAAAACTATCTTATATTTTAGATTCTTTCAAGTTGACACCCGTTGCCTTGATGGAAAGGCAAAGGCTTTGGAAAGAAATTCATACATAGGCATCAACTTCACTATTTATATTTGTATAGGAAACAAATTTCAAGCCTTCAGATCAAAATGGCTTTAAGAGAATGTAAAACACAGTACGTTTAATCAGGCCACATCTACTTCATCTGATGCATGTTTAGACCTGTGTTCTGAGAAGGCTGTGCCCCTACTAATAATAATGTGACATAACCAGATCAGTATGAGACAGTTAAACCAAGTGTCAAACAGCATACGGTGAGAGTTGCTGAGCTGAGCAGTAGTTGGCAGAAACTGAATGAATGACAGGCACTCATTTGAAACGGGCGCAACTTCATTATGTAATGAGCGGCCTCTCTTCAGACAGGCTGCTTATTGTCCCAGGAGTTTGTGTTACACGCTTGACTAGGATCACGTTTTCATCCGCTGTTGTTGTTTTTTTCTCCCCCCCCCCCCCCTTTCTCTCCTCATTTTCCATCTCCTCTGTCCGTCCTATCCCTCTGCAGGATCCTGCTCTCCACCCCTCTAGCTGTGCTGTGCTATTTCCTCATATGGTACGTTCCCCCGTTTGAAGATGGCAAGGTCATCTGGTACCTGGTCTTCTATTGCCTCTTCCAGACCCTTCAAACAGTGAGTAACACACACACAAACACACACACACACACACACACACACACACACACACACACACACACACACACACACACACACACACACACACACACACACACACACACACCTGACGAATGCTCACTTGTCCCACACATACAATACCAGGTTGTTGACTGAAGAGCAGTGGAAAAGTTTCATGCCAAAATGAGTTATTCACCATCTAAGGGGAAAAAAATCACACCTACTCACCTACAAAATGATTGCTTGCATAAAAGTAAAGCACATTATGGGGTTATGGGAAAAAGTCATCTTAACATATTTGCATACAAAATAAATATTGACTTGAACTTCAGGGAGTGAAATCTTTCCAAAATGGAAATATCGCATTTTGGAGTGAAATTGCACAATGAGGATGAACTCAATAAAACTCAACTGTTTCTCATCATATTACTCTTTCTCTCCACCAGTGCTTCCATGTGCCCTACTCTGCCCTCACCATGTTCATCAGCTCCGAGCAGAAAGAGAGAGACTCGGCCACCGCGTACAGTGAGTATCACACACTTCCTCTATCGATTTTAAAAAGGAGGAACTTGCCGTGTAAATTTATTATATCCTGAATGACTTTCCTGACAAATGGGAAGTCCGGTGTGTCGCTTCCGCTGTGTCAACTTCCTCCCCCCTCTCTCTCCTCCAATCAGGGATGACGGTGGAGGTCCTGGGCACTGTGATTGGTACAGCCATCCAGGGGCAGATCGTGGGCATGGCCAACGCGCCCTGCATCCCCGTGCCTGGGGACTTGACGGGGAAGCTGGGCAACGCCTCTGCGTCCCTGACAACCGCCGGACCTGAAGGCAACGCCACTGTGCCCGTCATTTCCCTGGACCACACGGTACACACACACACACACACACACATTTGTTAGTCACAGTTAAATGAAGGATAAAGTTGGTGTCAGTTGGATAAAGTGTCGGCTGACTCTCATCTCTCCCCTCGCTTCCCTCTGACAGAAAACGGCCTACATGATCGCCTCCGGTGTCATCTGCGGCATCTACGTCCTCTGTGCTATCGTTCTTTTCTTCGGCGTGAGAGAGCAAAAAGGTAAGCCGTTCATCCCTCCATCCCTCCATCCCTCCATCCCTCCATCCCTCCATCCCTCCATCCCTCCATCCTTCCATTCAACTGCCGTATGCCACTCCTTTCATTGCCATTTGTAAACCAAAATGGAAAAAAAAGTGTGGGGGATTTTTTTTTGTTTTTCTTATATGAGTGATTTATCCCTTGCATTCAGAGCTATGCATTGTGCATTACAGTACATAACAGGGGTCAATGCATTCTTCTGTTTAAATTATTAATTATTTAATCAAGAAAGCACATCTTGGTAAAGTTAAATGAGCCTGGGTTCATGGTGTTTAGTCACAATTAAATGTCCCTAAAATGCCTCAGTTGCTTGAGTTGAACCTTTTGCAACGTCACATCAGCGGTCTGTTTGGATGCAGACACACACACACACACACACACACACACACACACACACACACACACACACACACACACACACGTCCTCATGTGACACAGCTGTTATTGGTGTCTCCACTGTGGTCCGATGGGGACGCCGTGCAGTGTCATCCCTGTTCTCTGTGGTATGACTGTGTGGGCTTCACGGTCGAATTAAGAGCCTCGTGACCAGCGATGGGACTTTACAAACAGACGTATTTATCAACCAAACGACGACCTTCAAAGGCGGCTCCTCGTGGCAGATTTACTGAAAGGGTGTAGAAATGAATGAATGAATGGAACTGAATTCAAGTGGATCTAATGTTTGCATTCTTTCTTTTTCCTCCCTCCAGATTCCTGTCGTCCCAGGTCCGAGCCCATGTCTTTCTTCCAGGGGATAAGGCTGGTGATGGGACATGGACCCTATGCCAAACTGGTCATGGGCTTCCTCTTCACCTCACTGGCTTTCATGGTGAGTGTAGACACACACACACACACCCAAATGACATCAGATAGATAGATAGATCCACGCTCACTGTTGGATAATAAACACAGCTTAGGCATGGCCACAGTCAGTCACGGTCCGCAGCCTCACCTAGGCCTTTAGTCCTCTCCTCAGTATTGTAAACACTGTGCTAACCCTCACTATAGCTCGGTGAGGCAGTTTGCCATCCGCTCTTTGCATGTGGACGAGAATACTCCTTCAGCCTGACGGACTGTGTGTTTATTTTTGTGGTTATTGGGCTAAGCAGCTTCTCATGTTAAACGTTGGGAGTGTCTCGCTGGTCTGCGCTCTCGGCCACAGTTTACTTGGCGCCTGCAAGGTTGGGCTGAGGTGTTTGTGTGCGTGCGCGTGCATGCGTGTGTGTGTGTGTGTGTGTGTGTCGGCTGTAAAACGTTACTGAGCGTGTCTGTGTGCTTCCTTCTGCAGCTCCTGGAGGGAAACTTTGCCCTGTTCTGCAGCTCCACACTGGGCTTCAGGAATGACTTCCAGAACATTCTACTGGTCATCATGGTGAGTACAGACACACACACACACACACACACACACGGGTGACATTTTCATACAAACAGATAGGTGCACTGTTCCATGGAAGAACTTAAGCCATTACTCAGAGTGCAGACAAAAGCCTCCCCTCACAGGACATAAATTCTCTTGAGTTACAAGCCCAGTCTTCACCCAGTTAGAAGCCAGTGTCTCCTAGCTGCCCATTTCCATGATGTGTGTTCTCTCTGGCTGGTGGGCCTGAATGCCAGCCTATTCCCACAGATAGCAAAGACTCAGCATAGGAGCCAATGCAAGACTCGGTCATGGGAAATCCCAGTTCACGTCCTTATCTTTTTTTCTGTATCCCTTTCCTCCTTTTTACATAAACCTGTAGGCAGAGAGATGTTTTTCATATCAAAGACCATCATGTCCTGACAGGTATCAAGTCCCATTAAAGGCTAGGCGTGCCTAGCAAGCACAGTGGAACTGTACAGGGTGAGAAACTATCCTCGGGTTAGTGAGGTTGAAAAGATTACACGCTCTGATCCTTTACTTTATGGAAAGGATTACAGAGGCAAGGGAGTGACCTGTTTGAAGTAAGTTTCATTTATGTAGTGAAATGACTTTTTGAGAGACCTTAACACGATCACAGTGAGCTGTGAGCAGAGGTCGCCCCTTACTAAGAGATCCAGGATCAGCACGAGGTGACCCTAATCCTCACTATGTTGAAGAGACATCGAACTAACTAACTGACCGGCCGTGTGAACGCCAAAAGGGAAAGACTAAACCAGCTAAACCAGCAGGAATCGTTTTTTACAGTACATGAGATAATAAGCAGTAACCCAATAGGGGCGGCGGAACAGCAGAGGTCGGATGAAATGAAACATTGTCCGAGAGCAGCGGGGAGTTAATCAAATGACAACAAAACAAAGGGATCTTGTGTGTTCGTTGTGCTGGTGTGAGGCACGTTGAGAAGAGCACGCCACATGGCACGTTGCTTTCCAGGAGGAGGTTTAGAATACGCAGAGGTCAGCTGTGTGAGACGTGCAAGGGTTTTTTTTACGATTCCTGCTTAGGAGATAAAGTCATTTTTACTGATGGCAGCGCTAGACTTCAGGGCGATAAGGCTGGTGATGGCGGCATTGCCAGGAAGAAGCCTTAGACTTTGATTGCTTTTGGAGATGATTCACATGCTAGTCTGGCGAATTTAGAATGAGGATAACCCAGAAAAGAAAGCTCACACATGCAAATACAAAGGATGTGGGGACGGAGACGCACAGTTGCTCATAATGAGAAACCACATCACAGACAATGGCTGATGCAGAGAAAACCACAGGAACACAAAGGTTTCTGTGCAACTAGACCAGCAGCATTAGCATTTCATTTACCATGCTCATCCCAAAAAGATGGAAAAACACTGTTGCGCCATCGGTTTTGTTATCTTTGCCTTCTCACTGGTCAAACATGGAGGGGGTCAAAGGGCAAACCCTTTGGTTTGCCCTTTGGCCCCTTTGGCCCTCTGGCCAAAGGGTCAGATGGCCGCGTTTGGGAAAGGCTGCAGACGCGATATTGTTGTCCGTTTTCCCTGTTGTGATTGGCAGACGAGAGGCGTCAAACACCCTTCTGCATCACCACATCTGGTCATGCTCAGCCCGAAACGGAAACCAAAACCTTCAGAGGATGTGTCTAATATTGTTCTTCCTTTTTCATTTTGTTGCCTGTGCGAAATCATGTGTTTTAAAAAAAAAAAGGCGGCCTGAATTCCCGGAATTCACCGGGCTTCACTGGGGTTTTGTCAGTGTTTGTGTCAACAAAACAGTTGGCTAACCGAGACTTCTGAATGTTTTTCCCCCTCTCAGCTCTCCGCTACTCTGGCCATCCCCTTCTGGCAGTGGTTCCTGACTCGCTTTGGGAAAAAGACGGCGGTTTACATTGGCACCTCGGTAAGGCCCGCAGTCATGTCAAAACGCCACCACTGTAAGATTGACAGTAATTTAACCTTTTTTTTTTTTTTAACTGGATGAGGAAGGATATACTGGGAGCGGGTGCTGGTTTGAGCCGTGTTGCATTGTAGGAATCCCCGTAGCTGTAGTGCCACCTAGAGGCTGTTTTGGGGAACTTGATCCAGTGTGTGATGGTGGGCTGACTTTTTATTTTCTCTTTCCAGTCTGTGGTTCCCTTCATGATCCTGGTGGTGTGTGTGAAGAGCAACCTGATAGTCACCTACATCGTCTCCTTCGCTGCCGGGGTCGGAGTGGCTGCGGCCTTCCTGCTGCCTTGGTAAGACACTCTGACCCTGCTCTCGCCTGTTTATACAGTGTTTTCATTAGCTGTGTTTGCATATTACTAATTCTGATTCCGCGGACTCCTTCAGGTCCATGCTGCCCGACGTGGTCGATGACTTCAAGGTGCACAACCCAGACTCCACCGGCCACGAGGCCATTTTCTACTCCTTCTACGTCTTCTTCACTAAGTTCGCCTCTGGAGTCTCCCTGGGCATCTCCACGCTCAGTTTAGAGTAAGTGCTCACATGCAAGCACACACACACGCAAAACCTCGGTTTTTAATCATTCAAAATGTGTTGGAAGGTCTTAGACAGTTAGCCAGACCGGAAAACCCGCACGCAATAAAGAAAGGCATGAACAAGAGGCTAAGCCAAATCCCACATCAAAGCAAGGAATTCAATCAAATGCACTCATTTGATTTAGTACAGTAAGGCCATAGTGTGTGTGTATGGCGTGCACGTATCACATGACTGGCTTTACTGCAGAATGATGGCCTTTGATCCGTAATGCGGTGAGATATTTAGCCTCATATCTAGATCTCTGTTTTACCAATTTCTGGAGAATTATCCTAGATTTATCCCTAAACGCTAATGCTCTGTGATGCCTTAAGATGTGAAATGCCTTTCATGTCCATCGCTCGCACAAGTCTCTGTTTAGTTTAATAATCACGTTTCTTCCTCTCTCTCTCTAGTTTTGCAGGCTACATCACTCGAGGCTGCTCCCAACCAGAGGAGGTGGATTTAACCCTGAAACTGCTGGTGTCCGCTGCACCAGTCGCTCTCATCCTGGTCGGCCTGGTCATATTCCGCTCTTATCCCATCAACGAGGAGGTGCGGCAGGGCAACCGCAAGCTGCTCCAGGAACAGCGGTAAGGCGGCGGGTTCGGCGGCCGGCTAGTCAGCCGCTGTTGCTCTCTTGCATGCTTGCCTGTGAATCGAAACTCCCGGCTTAAAGAGGCTTTCTTGTTTTCTTGCAGGGACAACGAGGCAGATTCCGAAACGGACTCGACAGAGCTGGCCAACATGATCTAGGACTTTTTAAGAAACCCAACGGGCACAATCGGGCGACCGACTGCCGTTTGCACTGGGCGGGACCAAACGGACCTGGGCCTGTCGGATAACAGAGACACTGCCTCGTCCGATCGCATTGCTGCTCCTCCAAGAACTTGATAAACTAGACAATGTCATCAGCCACGCCAAGGCCTTTCTGATAACGAGTACCTTACCCCCTGCATTTGTGCCGAATTTTCCCTCCATGATATTAACTCACTTTATTTTTGTTTCTTTAATTCAGAATCTCGACAGCCTTACTCTTTGTATAGTGAACTACTTTTGAGTGCTGCGTTTTTTCACGGTGCAGCCTTTACTGGTGCTACTTGCTAGAACTGAACAGTTTCCATCCCAGTGTATCCTGTATCATAGGTAAACTTGAAAATTTGTGACCTTGAGCGCTGCACTAAAACAACTTCTCCATGAGATGTAAGCATCTTTAGAAACTTGAACACACGGTGACAGCGCCTTCATTTCGGGGCTGTTTTTGGTTTCCACAAATTTCAAAAATTCAAACTGATATAATTGGACTCTGAAGTCTACAAAAGTGCTTCATCCAAGTTTCTACTGGTCTTCACTACAGCATTACCCAGCATCATATGCACACGTTTATCTTATCACTTTTTTGCTCTTGAGTCATTGATTTAGGTCCTGTTTGGAACACGTTCTCTTTTGTATGTTTTTTTTTTTTCACATTTAGTTTACTGAAACCAATCGGCCTGATCGTTTCCATCCCATTCCCATCCCACTGGCTTTGCTCAGAGGAGACACTAACAATCTGTGATGTTAAAACCAGTGGCTGAACTGCACCAGCTGTGCACTGAAAGGCATATTCTAGTTCCCCACCATTGTACTGAAACCACTAAAATAGGAGAGGAGTTAATTTTGCACAGGTAACCGCAATGTTGACCCAGCAATTACATTATTTACATGACATTATTTATAGCACAGCTACTGAAGAGAGATGGAATCTTCTCTCTGAATGCTATTCATCTACTCAATATCGAGCAAAACCGTGACTTCACCCGATACTAATCTAGAGACATCGTTATTTAAGTATTTATTAGTTTTGATTTTAGTGTTTTTGAGTTCATGTTTGCTGGGAAGTCATGCTTCTTTGAGTATTTAAATCTATTTAAGGCCTTTAAGATTGTCGTTCTACCTGAATGAGTTTTGAATGAAGTATATTTCAAAAGACAAACATGGGAACATAGGAAAATGTGTACTAATGGTTAAGAGCCCCAAGCTGGAGAGTCAGTTTTTAAAATGGTAAACTTCACAAGACTTTTAATGCATGTTGCTACTGCCACGGCTAATGCTACTGTTTTTGCTCCATATGCATTAAAAAAAAAAAGGGAAGCACAAAATCGTGAAAAAAAAAAAATAATATTGGAGGATGGGGAAGTGAATTTCTTATAGTCTGCCTTGTGTGTTTTTGAATGTTTTTTTTTTTTTTTTTTTTTGTACGTATGTTATGTGTGTGTGTTTGTCGACTTTGTAAATTAATGTATAGTTGACCAGGATGCGTTATGATCATCTCAATCCGTGTCATGAAAATAAGGATTGATGTCTTTCATATCTTTTTGATATGGAATATGTTTATATACAGTGTCATATGTTATACATACTGTTGCATCTTCAACACATGTTGATTCTGACAACTGGGTTACCGGTGTGAAATGCTTCATATTTCATTAGCCATTCAAATTGCCTCTTTTTCTTCCTCTTTTTCCTCCTGGAGGTTCCTTACAACCCTAGAAGAAGAGACATGCCAACACAATGACATTTCCACCTACTAACCCTCAACATAATAAATGTGCCATTTTTATTTTTTCAATTTATTTTCTTTTTATGGATCTGTTGAACTTCCCTCATGACTCTTGAGGCTGTAGCCAATAGTGTGAGCTTTAATCCCACGGGGAAGCACACAAGCCTTGTGTACACGCCTCCTGTGCATATGTATATAGTGTATGTAAAACCTGTAAATATCTTTGATATTTGTGGCAGCAAGTGAAATGAACTTCTGTACATTGATGTACTGTAGTTATTTAAGAAAAGAGATGTTTTTGAGAATAAATGAAAAAGATATTGTTAATAAATACTAATTGATAAGTGTACTGTGATTGAGTTGTCAGCATTTATTGAAAATATTTCATAACTATGAAACACAACAGAAAGCCAATTTTAATATTTTAAAAATCAAAGACTGAAAGAAAAACACACAACAGAACACATAGCCACTGTTTCTAACTCTAATTCTCTCATTAACTCTCTAACACACTCTCAGATGGCCACTCTTCCCATACATTCATTAAAATCCCATGCATTCATCAAGTGTGGATATTTTGTGTGGGAAAACAACTACAGAAAAGATAAATAATATTTGAGTCTATATTTAGTAGCCTCTATTTATCTTCAAACCAGTATTTTCTGCTCTAAACATCAAAAGTTGTAGCAGGAGCAATGATGGCGATAATAAAATACTAAAGGGGAAATGCGTAGAATAATTAACACCAACCAGGGTATCACAAAACTCATTAATTTCACTGAACTTACCCCCTAAACACTTATATGATTATCTCTACATGTTGTGAGGAAATGATCTGTAAGATGGGTCAGTTAAGAGTGTACATAAACATTTTGTGATGCCCCTTACTACCTCTATTAAGTCCAGCTTGTTCCCTACAGTGGAAAAGCAACATTCAGTCTCCATTCAGTCACCCATTGGTACATTACTGCCATCTGGTGTCTGTGGAATACTAGCTATAGTTTTAAACGTTCGCCCTTTTATTTTGAAGGCTGAACGCCCAAACCGGAAGCCTTTTTTGTCAGTCTGGTCTGGCCCAATTTAAAATTAACCCAATTTAATTTCAACAAAGTGATTAGAACAATCATTACCATGGAAATAAGATTTTACAGATTGCTAATTGTTGTTAGTTGCATTTTGCTGCGTAATTATTCGGTTTTTTGTTCAACATGAAGTGTTTTCATCAATATTTGAATCCTTTGGATTTGTAGAAATTACGCTTTTATTTTGAAGCTCGAACAGGAAGTATTATTATTATTCTTATTCTGGCTTGCTTGATACACAGGCGAGGCGAGTCTGTCTGTCTGACCAGCGTAACGCACCTAAACCTGAATATGTTTCATGTCCACCATCATCCATAACCACAAGACAGCGACGTTATCTGGACAGGAGTAAACGTAAACAAACCACGCTAACAGCTACAGCTAGCTAGCCGACTTGACGGACTACTGAACTCTTCGTCTGTTGTGCTTCCTGTTAAACTGACAATGGCTACGACCAATAACGCTCCGGGCCAGGTCTTCCAGAACAAGACCCGGGTGGCCATCCTGGCGGAGCTGGACAAGGAGAAGAGGCGGCTGCTGCAGAGCCAGTCCATGAACAACCCGGGAGCCAGCATCTCCCTGTCCAGACCCAGCCTGAAGGAGTTCCGGGACAGCGCCGAGCAGCAGCACATCGCCGCCCAGCAGAAGGCCGCCCTGCAGCACGCGCACGTCCACTCGTCCGGCTTCTTCATCACCCAGGACTCCTCGTTTGGGAACCTCATCCTCCCGGTGCTTCCGCGCCTGGAGCCGGACCCGTGACCTTTTAATTATGACACTGACTAGTGAGATGAGATGAACATTCAAAACAACACACGTGCAAATCACACCCATGTCTCTCTCTTTTGTACAATTCTCTGATGATGATTCAGTGGTGGTCAGAAAAAAACCTGTCATCCTCTGAACTATGACAGAATAAACTGTTGCAAGCAATCTCATATGAGTGTGGCTCTGTCACTTGTACCTTTTGTTGTGGACAAACAAGCTGATATTAGTTGAGCTGTCCAGTTCTTTGCAAAAGGCCCAGGTTCATGATAACTAATAAGCATCCTGTCAAGTTGTCATGGGGCAAACAATAATAAATATATATGGTATACTGCCTGTCACTTGGATTTACACTTAAATGTACGCATTTTTAATTAATTATTATTATTATTATTTTTGCTAGAACAAGTCAAGGGCGATGTAGGACAGAGTAGTCAGTTTTATCAGTATGAGGCCACAGAGGGTTGACTATTACCTTGCTTATTATAAAGCAGCATGTCTTGCTAGAATTTCCAAAGTACAGAGATGAAAGAAACATTAAGAAGAGCGATGAGTGATAGAGGTGTGCTGATTCATTTTAAAGAAATATTTGAAAGACCTTTATGCCAAAACTACTTCAATACTTAAGGGCAGCAGGATTAAAACACGATTTAAGAGTGGTATAGTTTCATTGTTGTTATTGTTATTAATAGTAGTAGCATTGTATTAATATCTCTTACCCCCTTTGGTGCTTATATGTTTACCTGATTCATACTCCCGCTCAGTTGCTGGCAGTAATGCACCAAAAAGATGTTTGCCAACTACTAAAAGAAGAAGAAAATCTTTGGCTGGGCTCAACCTCCGAACTCGATTGCTCTCCCCTTGTGCCTGTGTGAATCGATCTCAGAACAGAAGCCAGCGCTGATGCAACACTGACAGGTCCACCCGGCTTCACGCAACATATACCGATCACTCATTGTTAGGAGTTACTTTTTTGAGGTAAGTCAGCAGGTTGTACAGTATTGCTCCTTGGTAGACTGATATTGCGGTTAGCTTAATCAGTCACGGACAGAACAGACTGGCCTGTCAACCCAAAGCTAACCCTGGAGCTAACGTTAGCTACACATGGTGAAGTTAGCTACACAGTACTACTAGCCAGCTTGTTCATTCAGATTCTTCGTGTCGTTAACTGTGAGCTGGCCACAGCATGTTAGCTGTATCTAACCACTGAGTGCAATATGGTTGGCGGATTGATGAATCTGGGCATTCCAATAGCAATATCTAACCGCTGCCTCCCAACGATACGTGCTGTTCATTGAAAATGTCACACCAAACTGCATTAAAAATCTGTCAGTTTAACGTTACCTTGCTAGTCGGCCAACGTACATGCCGGATAGAACATGACTTCAGACCTTCCTACTTATCGGTAGGGTCTTCTGGTAAATTCGGCGTATTGATGGCTCACTAAGCAGCACCTAATTTTAATTTATTCCCACCATGGCGTATTTTGGTGGAAGACTTTTAGAATAACAGTCGAACTCTTAACTCTCAGTCGAATTCTCAAAGATGAAATTTTATTAAGATAAGTGCTGCTGTGTATTGGATATTTGGCGAATTAACAAGTGGCTCTAAATAATTCCTTTGCCTATATGCAAGGCAACATTAAACTGCAATATTTTTTGAATAGAGTTTGACTTAAAGTTTCTACCATTCAGTTGTAACAAGAGTTCTGCTGTCACTCTCTCTTTCTGTCATTAGTCAGAAGGCCTCACGCGCCATGGCAGAGCAGCTAAGCCAAGATGAGAAGTTCCATCTCATTACAAGGAACCTACAGGTGGGACACACACACACACACACGCACACGCACACACACACACACACACACACACACACACACACACACACACACACACACAGTGGCTGTTGTCCCTCCTGTGACTAGCTCTTATGGATCCCTGGGTGTCTGTGTGTGTACTGCAGGAGGTCCTTGGTGAGGAGAAGCTGAAGCAGGTTCTGCAGGAGAGGGAGCTGAAGGTGTACTGGGGCACAGCGACCACCGGCAAACCCCACGTAGCTTACTTTGTCCCCATGTCCAAGATCGCAGACTTCCTCAAGGCTGGATGTGAGGTGAGTAGACCGCAGCCTGTTGATCTCACTAACTGTCTACTCTGTCCAGTCCTCTCCTCCACCTGTGTGTATCCCTCACTTTGGGTTGGTGTTTGGATACACCTCCATGTGTGCTGCCATATCACCATACCTCATCACTGATTCTTCTTTTTTCCCTTCCTTTCCTCTTTTTCCTCAGGTCACTATCCTGTTTGCCGACCTTCATGCCTACCTGGACAACATGAAGGCTCCCTGGGAGCTGCTGGAGCTCAGGGTGCAGTACTACGAACAGGTCATCAAGGCCATGTTGGAGAGCATCGGGGTGCCGCTGGATAAACTCAAGTTTGTCAAGGGAACCGACTACCAGCTCAGCAGGTGGGTTGTACGTCTACGCTGACAGTATTCCCAAACTGTCTCCTGCACGCACTAATTGGAGCTCTCCACCCCCAGAGAAATACTTTTTAACTGTAGCCTAAAAAAAAAAGATTTTATCATTTCTGACAGAGAGTATACTCTGGATGTGTACCGCCTGTCCTCCATGGTGACGGAGCACGATGCGAAGAAGGCGGGAGCGGAGGTGGTCAAACAGGTGGAGCATCCTCTGCTGAGTGGCCTGCTCTACCCTGGACTGCAGGTAAATAACACTTACTGAAGCTTACCACTTTTCATGGGACTAGGTGCAGGACTTATCACACCGCTACCAAGCATCTGTCATAAGATCGCTCAGTGTTTCGTCTTCGCCCTCAGGCTCTGGATGAGGAGTACCTGAAGGTGGACGCCCAGTTTGGAGGAGTTGACCAGAGGAAGATTTTCACCCTGGCAGAGAAGGTACCGTCATCCCCACGTCTTCTCGCATGTCCGTCAACCCTTCACCCTCCCTCTTCCCACTCTCATCGACACTTCCTTGCTCCTTCTTTTGCATTTTCAAAACATAGTTACTCGTTCAACTGTTGGTGAACTTGATCAACAGTTCAGGAGGAGCTGTGAGGTTGAGGCTCTTCTCACACCAGGAAGCATTAAGGTTCAGGTCTTGATGTTAAAAAACAAAACAAAAAAACATGCGATTGTGCAAACGTTGTTATCAGATCTCCAAAACCAGTTATGGAAGTGGTCAGACTCGCATGGTAATCTGAATTCTACACAGTGGATAAGTACAGCCATAGGAGAAATAAAACAGCCATTTTCAGAACAAGTGTGGACATAACAGCGATGTGATCTTGTATTACCTGAATTTTAGAATCAGATCTCAAAAATCACAGCTAAATGTCAAGTGTAATCATAGTAGCCTTATTCATTTGTCTGCAGTACTTGCCCTCCCTGGGTTATGCCAAGCGCGCCCATCTGATGAACCCCATGGTCCCAGGACTGACAGGGGCCAAGATGAGCTCTTCAGAAGAAGTAAGGACATAGGCACATTATTAGTGGAGAAAGAAAAAAAAAAAATAAAAGTAAAAAATAAATTAAGATTTCTATGAACATGTTCTGCTGATGGCTGCAGGAGTCAAAGATCGATCTACTGGACAAGAAGGAGGACGTGAAGAAGAAGCTGAAGAAGGCGTTCTGCGAGCCGGGCAACATCCAGAACAACGGAGTCCTCTCCTTCGTCAAATACGTCGTCTTCCCTCTACACGGAGGTAGAGAACTCGTCCCTCTGTCTCTTTCCCCTCTCTCTATTTCCTCCTTTTCTGCCACTTCTAAACAGCTATTTGGTATCATTCTGTTTCAGAGTTTTGCATCAAAAGAGATCCCAAGTGGGGCGGCGACAAAGTCTACACTGTGTTCGAGGAGGTGGAGAAGGACTTTGCAGAAGAGGTAAAGTACGGCCTAACTCGTTTATTTCATACAAGAAATGCCTTTTTTCTCTTCATGCTCTGGCCTTACCCTCGCTAACCTCTGACCTTTTCAGCTGGTCCACCCAGGAGACCTGAAGGCGTCAGTGGAAGTAGCGCTAAACAAACTGCTGGAGCCAATCAGAAAGAAGTTTGAGTCACCTGAGCTCCGCAAACTCACCAACTCCGCCTACCCCGACCCCTCAAAGACCAGTCAGTATCTTACTTACTTACACCTCTCACTGTGTCTTCCCCACTACACATCTACTTTTGATCTTCAAACACAAATACAGCGTCCCAACCGGTGCTGCAGTGAATGGGATCGCAACTAGCTGCATGTCGAGATTTACTGTCATTTGTTTTTATGTGTGTGCCTGATCAGAAGCAGCAGGAAAGGGTGCCAAAGCAGCAGGAGGAGGAGGAGGAGGAGGAGAGGAGGATGAGCTGGTTCCCTCCAGACTGGACATCAGGGTGGGGAAGATCATCAGTGTGGAGAAGGTAGGAGGTCAACTCAGCACCCACCTGTTTCAGGACAACTGGAGGGTTAGGGTTAGGGTAGGCGATCACACCTACAGTTTGTTTTCATTGGTCCGAGCCATCGTGCAAAAGTTGACTTTGTTGCTTGAAAGAAATAGCTGATTATGAGCTTTAGTCCAGACTGCGATTTGCCCTCATTTCATTTTAATATGCTAGGCTTTCCAAACATGAGGAAATGCTGGTTATCAGATGTCCACATCTGTCTCGTTAAGCCGCTCCAGACATGCTGGAAAAGAAAAAAGAAAACTGCAAGAAACTGCAACATTTTCCCCAATCATCAGACAAAAACACTTTCTTTCCCCCCTCTCATTGGTTTCTTTACTGCCCATCTTTCAGCACCCGGACGCTGATTCGCTGTACCTGGAGAAGATTGACGTGGGAGAGGCGGAGCCGAGGACGGTAGTCAGCGGCCTGGTGGCCTACGTCTCCCAGGAGGACTTGCAGGACAGGATGGTGCTGCTGCTGTGCAATCTGAAACCCCAGAAGATGCGAGGGATCGAGTCTCAAGCCATGCTGCTGTGTTCCACCGTGTGAGTGTTACTCCCATTTTGCACAAACACACACGGCTCATGCCTTCATCTTCATCCTTTTTAATTCCTCCACTCTCTCCGATTGGCTGGTTTCTAGAGAAGGGGAGCCCAGGAGGGTGGAGCCTCTTGACCCCCCGGAGGGCTCGTCGCCGGGGGAACGGGTCTTTGTGGAGGGATATGAGGCAGGCAAACCAGACGACAAACTCAACCCAAAGAAGAAGGTGTGGGAGAAACTACAGGTACGTTTCAGTCAGGCTTTCTGCTACTCTGTTCTCTAATAAAACAGTAAGAAATATTTGCTTGAAAACCACAAACATAAAATTGAGAAATGTAATTCTAATGAAAGATTGAAATAAAGTGGATGAATATATGAAGAGTTTAAATCCTAAATGAGATCTCCACCATTTGGGGAAAAAAGACCTCTACTTTAACAAAGTGATTGCCTTCCAAATAGTTATATTTTTGACGACAGAATCCTCTGAGCTTAATGCATTTCAGGAACATTTTTCCAAAATGGATATATAGAATTTTGGAATGAAATCCATCATCTGGAGGGGAATATATATGTATGTACATTATGGGTTGAACAGATAAGTAAACCTCTGTGTTTCTCTTTCCTCCCCAGGTGGACCTGAAGGTATCGGAGGAGTGCGTAGCCCAGTGGAAAGACAAGCAGTTGATGACCAAACTAGGACAGATCACATGCAAGACATTGAAAGGAGGCAACATCAGTTAGATACACACAGATCACACTCGCCGCTGAAGCTGCTCCAACCGGTTGCCCTACAGCGAGAATAAACACATCACCATGGTAACAACAACAACAGTCAGACTTCATCGGTGTGGGTCATGGGGGGAAAAAAGAATTGGAGCAAGATTGGACATTGATGCCAAAATTCTCAAATGTTTGGGACTGTCTTAGACAAATTGTATGTTATCTTGCTTCGTCTTGCACTCTGAAAACAAGTGTAATTCAGATAATTAGTGCTAGACTCACAAGAGCCATTTACAACAAAAAGTATACTACTAATCAAACTCTTAATTGTAATATGTGACCCACTATGATTCAATACTGTTGCTTTTTTACCAGGCATTGTATGCTGTCACTGACTTGCTTAAATCTAGAAAATACAATATGACAAATGTTGAAAGCGGCCTATCTTTTGCAAAACAGACATTATTCTATGTCACTCAGATAAAGTAGACTTGCTCCTGGAAGCAGCTAGTAAGAAATATCTCAGGTGTTAAAAAAGGGAATTCATGTTTCAATACTTTTCCTGGTAATAAAATCACACAGTGGTGTCGATTGCCTTCGTGGTAAATGTCGGGTCATTGGCCAATCTGCCAAACTTAATTCATGATAACGGTTTCATTAATGGGTTTCAGACGTTAGATGTATATAAAAATCAATATGCCTTGTATTATATTACATGGGGTGGTTGTATTGTATTGGGAGTAGCGTTGGACATGGAACTGTCATATCATCAATATTGCATCATCTCTAATATGAAATAAACGCTGGCTGGATTCTGTGGTCTGTAGTTTGATACTGAGCATGCTTTGCCACTGGGATGAATACCTGAACAACTGAAAAACTTGAAGTGAAAAGAGAAGGTCAGAGATACATTTCTCTAGAGATTAGATATTATTATTTGATTATTATTAGGCATGAGATATGTCTAGAAGCAGTGGTGTGTGTGAACCAATGACATTCAGTAACTAAATGGCCATTTGTAGCACATCTGTAAAGAATGAATGCAAGGAAACAGCATTTTAATACACTTTAATTTTATTTATAGAAGTAATAACTGTACATAATTCATTTTTAATCATCAAAATGTTTACTTTTTCATGACCCGCTATGAAGAGAGTCAAAATAATTCATCGACCAATGACTTTGCTGGGTAAAGGCATTTTGTGCAAATAGTGATGGGCTGGATTTTCCACCTAACAGGTTTGGGCAAATGTTGCAAATAGGGAGAGAGGAAGATCAATTCACGTTCTTCAAAGAAAACCTGACCTCACACTAAGTCTGCTCCAGTGTATCAATCATCCAGGGCTGATCTTTACTACATCTATAGCCCCAAGAGTGGTTTTCAGAAGAAAATACTTTCTTAAATATTCTATATTTGGTAAGAAAAGGTGACTGACAGTGCTAGTAGTGGAAACAACCACACATAAATAAATAGGATACTTGTAGTATGGTCTTACTAAAAAGAGTTCATAGAATGTGTTGGGTTGACCTTTACTATACCTAAGAAACAGATTGTGCAGATTGTGTGTAGAAGCATCTAATTTAAGTTTTTACATTTGTTTTAATCAAACGCTCTCAGCTAAATCTTAACAGCTTATCTACTGTAGCTTTACAAAAGTGCCTTTGTCTTAATTGACAAAACATCTCTCTCTTGTTCTTGTGAGTGTGCAGCATCCCTTTTTCTCCACCCATCTATCCACACAGTGAAAAGCAGGGCTGAAATTGAGTATGGCAATTTCTTTTTACTCTGGTCAGTAAGCAAAGGAAATGATAAAATGCTGAACAATTTTTTTCTTTTATGATGATGCTTGTATTGGATGCCATTGTCAACCTTTTGTGACAACCACTGCATAAATCCCTATGAGAATGATGCATTATATTACAACAGAAAAAAAAGACTTTTAGATAAAAAATAACCTTAATAGACAATAAGCCTCTGTACAGAAATGCTTTGTCAAGACAATTCCTTTTCTCTCTGAGCTGCAGTGACCACTACCTAATTCAACCTCTGGGAGGCGATCTCACTCAAGCCAAATATTTACAGTCCAGCCGAAATACACCATTTCATCCTGAGGGGCAGAGCAGAGAAACTATTGTTTAGAAAAATACTCCAGAATAAAGCTATGATAAGAAATTGGGACCAACACATTTTTTTGCATAAATATGTAGGAAGGCCATTATAGGCTAAGGCTTTTGGAGAAGACTTAACACACAAAAACACTCATAGATAGTTGAGTTTAAAGTCTCTCAATAATGTCACTCGTTCTCTTTCACTTGCTTGTAGTCTTTTCTTGTTCCTCTGGCATGAGTCCAGTCCTTACTTAATCACCAGAAAGCTCTTTTTCAAAACAGCGTTTCAATTGTGTCTGCTGTCACTGTTGTAGCTGGAGGGGGGAAAGACGAGAAGAGGTTAGAGATGATGGCATCACCATAATACAGTTACAGGGGCAGGCATAAAGAGTATTCAGTCCTGCAGTCTAATTCAATTGGTGAGACATGATCATGAGCTTTAGGTTAAGGCAGCTTGAGGCACATGCTTGCAAATTCGACTAGAGAAAGCGTTAGGCAAGCAGCGCATGTATTGTGTTTGTGTAGAGGGGGGCTTGTGTGTGTGTGTGTGTGAAGTTTTCTCTTGTTGGTATGGAGAACACGAAACATGCTCTTTTAAGCAATCTTAAACTGCTTAGCTGCTCAAAATCATGGTAATGCTGGTATTTGCATTCTGCTGTTTCATGACAAGAGAGTGACATGATTGCTATTGATCTATTGTAGCACTGAATCAGCCTTAACAAGTTTGTGGGTTTACACACTCAGCAATACATCAAATTCCTGAAGCATACTGATGAAGCAAAATGGCCATCTTTCATGACTTTGTGCTCTAAGGCCATTGCAGCATATAAATTAATTTGAAAACAGCAATTTCACTGGACACACACACACAATGAGGCAAAACAACTGTAGCCCTGGTTACAATAATGTTGCTGCTCTTACTTGTTGTCTCCATAAGAGGTGTTTTTTGGCCCAAAGGTTGTACTGTTCCTATTGCTCCATTTGCTTCAATACTGAGCTCCGTCTTTGCAGAACAAGCAGGAAGTTTCTGTGAAGGACTGGCGCTACCATGGGCTGGTTTCTTAGCTACTGGCGGAGGAACTTTATCAGACTTCACCCCACCATTGGAGAAAGCAGTAGCCTTTGCCTGGTCAGAAACCTGCATGAGCTCGGCCGCCAAGCTTTGCCTCAGATTTGCCTGAGCTTCAGGAGAGGAGGCAACCGGAGTTTCTATGACAACCTTCTTTGTGCTTCTGGAGAAGATAAAGCTGGCGGTAGAGGCTGGGGACTTGTGCACGTCAGCCCCTTCAGGTGACCTGGGGGATGGAGCCCCTGGTTCACCGATGCTACTGGTAGTGGATGATCTCAGACCCAATCGGGATGGAAGACCACCGCTTGAAGACATGGCTGCGGTTTTCATACGTATGGCTTCCTGTAAGCGCATGGAAGGGGCATTTAGGGTCACAGAAGGTGTTTTCACTGTCTGAGGTGAGGATTTTAGAGACAGAGACTTGCGGATGGGCTTTTGTGGAGTGTTTTGAGGTCCTGGGATTGAGACTGGGCAGTTCTCCTGAACTGGAGCCCCCCCATTTGTTGACTTGTTGTCTTCAGAGGGGGCTTTCACCTGATCTTCAACCATGTTGACCGATCTGAGACGAACCATCTGAAGCAGGGAGGGGGTGACGAGGGGTATATTAGCATCCTCCTTGGGAATGGGTGCACTTTTGTGTCGGGAAAGGAGCTCCTTGCTTCTGCTGTCTCGGTTTGCTAGACTGGGCTGCCTTCTGAAATTCACAGCAGGGGCTTGGTTTTCCACTGGTAGAGGGGGTGCTACTGGGACACTAATTGGAGGTGAAAGTGGAGCACTGACAGGGGGCTCAGGGGGAGTTTGATCTTCAAATTTCAGAGTGTCTGGCTTCAAGACACTGCTGGGGGGAAGCAAAGGAGAGATTGATAATGGCTTCTCTGCTGTTGTAATAGGTGGTGGAGGAGGGGCCTCCACTGGTGGAGGTGGGACACCTTCTGGAAGAGATGAAACATTCTGTACTGGTCTGTGAGAAATTTCTATGTCAGCAGTGTTAGCTTTAGAAACTTGCATAACCTCCTCTGGTTTTGTCTCATTCACCACAGTTTGTGGCATAACGGGGGGCAAATGCACATTTTCTCCATTCATAGATTTCCCTGCTTCAACTGAATCCTTAATTGTCACTCCAAATTCCTCCAGAGCCATAATTGGCCTGTTCGGGACATCAATGTCTGTGATGCAACTGTCCATCACATCTGGCAGACTGTCTGTCGTGAAGGGAGGAGGAGGAGGTGGGAAGTCCATCTCATCCCCTCCATCAAAGACTGAGTCCCCTTCCAAAGGAGGCGGAGGAGGTGGCCAGCAAGACTCTACAACGTGGATCTCCTCCTGTACCCCTTTTAACTCATCAGGTGGGGTAGATATTGATGAGGGAGGCGTCTTTCTGGAGGGAGGAGGTGTAGGGTGGTAGGCAGGGGGAGGGGTAGGGGGAGGTGAGACCTTATTAACTTTGGGGACATCTACAGAAAGCGTCTGCATGGATGTGGCTTTGCTTCTGTCCATCTCAACCTCACTCTTATCAACTGATGAGGATGTATGATTCTCAACAGGTGAATGAACTTCTATCATGACCCCGGCACACACTTCCTGTTGCTGTCCCTCTACCGACCTCTCTGCTGACTCTAACTCCTCTCTGTGTGATACTGGGGTGGTTTTCTTCATGACAGGAGGGGGCTCTTTCTTTGGCATTGTCTCTTGACTCTCTGTGTCCTTCACCAGTGGGCCATTACACTGCTCTTGTCTCTGAACGTCCACACCTGCTTCTAACTTCTCTGGCATTGACAGCCTCTCTTCTTCTGTACTTGGACATTCCCTACTCTCCGGCTCCTGACTGACACTTTCTGTAACTGTTGCTAACAATGTCTCAGGCTTGTCTTGAAAGACTTTTTCTTTGCTTTCTGACAATTCTAAGACGGGTTTGCCTATAGTTGTCTGCTTTTCAGCCAAACCTTGTGACTCCTTGCTAGCCTCAGTCTGAGTTCCTGTCTTTGTAACTGTGCTCTCCTTCAATTGCCCCGGTTTCTGTAGCTGGCTGAGTTTACTGACACTAGGGCAAGGCCCACACAGAAGCTCAAAGGTGCGTCTATTGTAAGCCCATGTTTCTGGAGGAGGAGGACATGGTGCTTTGACCTTGGGAGGTGGCGGGATGTTGAAAAGCTCTCTGATTGCCAAGGTTGCAGTTGTAGGGGAATTGTTTACTGGTGTGATCTTCTCTGTGGGCAGAGATCCCTGTTGAGGCGGACTAGGGCTACTCGCAGAGACATCTTGATTGACAGGCTCAGAAGTAGTAGATGATAGGGAGGTAAGAGAGGAGGAAGCAGAAGCTGCTGAAGATGAGGCCCGAGACACAGATCTCTCCGGTTTGACTGGTTTCTTCTTCTGTTTGTCAGGGGAGGTTGGGGAGATCCCTTTTGGGGAAAGGGTTGGGGTGCCACTCTGACTGGAATAGCCACTGGAGGGGGACATGGTCCTTTCAAATTTACCCCCTTCTGAGGGAGTTTTCTGTGGGGAAGAACTGCTGGATTCTGACTGGGGCTCTGGTGGTCCTCCAGTCCCACCAGAGGAGCCTTGTGTGGGGCTGAAAGGACCGGAGGAGGCTGAAGATCTGGAATCATCCAGAGTGCTGGACCCAGCAGAGTTGGATACAGGTGTTGGGGTCTTAGTGATATCTGCTGTGACTAATTTAGTATTTTCTGTAGCAGTTTCCTCCTCCCCAAACACAGAGTCACTGAGATCTCTGCTATTCACCAGATCTCTGGAGTTGCTCATTAGTATCTTAGTATTGTGCAGAGAGTTGGTTCTCCGTGGAGGTGTTGGGGGTAGCTTGGTCTTCATAACGGACAGACTACGAGTGGAGCATCGGCTGTTCCTCATATTCTCCCCCGCAGTGACTGACCCCGACACACTGGACTCAGACCCCGGGCCCTTAACAAGACTTTCACCTTTATTGCTGGGGGTGCTAGCCCAGCTAACTGAGCTACGGAGACTCACATGGTCCTGATCCCCACCAGGCTGCTTTGGCTGGCTTTCCTGCCCAATTAGGCCCACTGTCTGTGGGTTACCACTGCCTGTGCTCCCCTTGGAGGAGTTTGAAATAATCGTCTCAGAAGACTGCAACTGGCTCCAGTTAGACCCCGAAGCTGATGTGGGCATCGGGGTGGAGTTGTTGTGGGAATTGTCAGTGTGAGAACCGTCTCCGTCTGATCTTCTTGATGACAGAGGACTGACTGATGAGTCCCCAGATGCCAGGCTGCTTTTGCTTACAGTGCGCACACTCCCACCATGATTGCCATTGCTTCCATGGGTCCGGCTGCTGCTGCGGTCGATCTGAATGACTTCAACTGACGCTGGCAAGACAGCATTAGGGATTATCTTTGACAAGTAGGTAGCCTGAGGAGAGATGGACATCACTGGGCCCTACAAATAACCGGAAAAGGAAATTTTAGTTATATTTAGTTATATTTATACTTGTGAACAGGAAAGAGTGGTCAAGGCAGAATCATGCAAGAACATAACACACAAAAGAAGTTTAATTACACTTTCATAAGAACAACTGTGAAACCATCTCACAACCTAATTAAAGCTGTCTGATCTTGTTCTGACCTGGGGCTCCTGGAGGAAGCTAAACATTGTGGAATGAGAGGAGGAGGAAGTGGTCATGCCAGGTACAGCTAGAGATTTGGGTCTCTGGCTGGATGTGGGGGAGAGATGGAAGCCAAAGCCCTGGTGGCTGAAGGGCTGCTCATCCTGGTACATTGCCTGGAGGTGGTGCCTCAGCAGCTGCTCCTCTCTGGACGCCTGCTTAGGAAGGGAGAAAGGAGGAACAGGATCATGAGAGAGTAGAATTGAAAGAGGGAATCAGACATATAGGATACTGTATATATAGAATAGTTGCATTTCAAAATGAGTTATCCGCTTTTTGCATTAACTGACGCCTACTCTATGACACATACTCTTCTGAAATATGGCTTTAACGTTATGAGTCATCTTAAGACCTCTGCTTACAAAATAGTCATGCTTTTGGATAGGATAATTCATGGTATTGAAATACTGAGTAAATTCAGGTTGATTTATTTTCTGAAATGTATATATAGCATTTTAGAACGAAACCCTTCATCTGCTCAATATTCCATAAAATATATTATTAGAGATTTTTTGTTAGTGTTGATATAGTTATTTAGCTCATTCATGAGAGCTAAAACATGAAACTGGTGTGCTGTTAAACAATTTTGAATGACAAAATCATTCAAAATTGAAGAAAAACCTCACCTCCAGATCTGAGAGGTGCACCCTCGCTCCCTCCTGATTGGCTGCTGGAGTCTCTCCATCAATGGTAGGAATGATAACAACACCTGATTGGCCGTCACTGACCCGTCCATCACCATTAGGAAGCTGGGTAGAAACGACCTGCTGGAACGTTGAGCTTCTGTGTAGCGCTGGAAGGAGGATGAATGAATGTCAAAAATGTATTTACAACCAAAGATGCATTATGTTCATTGGTTTGTGTCCCGTCTTGCGAGGTTGATGCTGCGGACGTACCGAGCTCTCTCTGGACCTGGTGGGGTATACCCATGATGGTGGTCCTTCTGCTCCTCTTCTTGTTCTTATCCAACCTCTTCACTGGATTCAGAGGCTTGAATGTGGAACCTGAGAGAGAGAGGTAGAGCGAGAGAGAGAGAGAGAGAGAGATAGAGAGAGGGAGAGAGAGAGAGAGAGAGAGAATACAGAAAAGAAGAGGGTTCTTTGAGGATTTTTTTTTTGCAAAGATATATTCAGCACAGGAGGAGAGCGTCAGACTATAAGAAAACTCACAGTATATAGCAATATATGGGGAAGTGGAATTTCTTGGGGATTTCAAAAGGGATGGTGGAAGAATGGATCAGAATACCAATCAGATTTACTGAGTGAACACACACACACACACACACACACACACACACACACACACACACACACACACACAGAATGGTGTGTTTTGCCTTCCAGCTGTGATATGTGGAGGCAGCCGCAGTGCTGTCTTTGGATGAGACATTCCTGTATCAGAAATAAATAAGCTACGTGTGTGTGTCTGTGTGTGTGTGTGTATGTGTGTAAATTTCCTCTTCCTTTGATTTCACACCATAACCGCAGAGGCACCATGCAGCTGGGAATGAGTCGCGCATGTTAAATACACGCCCCTGACTCCTCATAAAGCAGTTAACATATGAACAAAGCTCAAATGCTTTCACATGCACAAGCTCTGTGATTAGCTGCCATTACCATAAGATGAGTGGGATGTAAATGCTTCCGTTCCAACTCTCTCTACACACACGCACACACACACACACACACACAGCTGTCCTCTACCTTGGCGGGTGAGCACAGGCCTGGTAGACACAGCTGACACAGCAGAGGTTGCTGTGGTATCAGTATTCCCGGTGGTGGATCTGGACTCCGGAGAGCCACCTCCGTCCTTGGAGCTGATATCCTGCTCCGGACGGAGAGTGTCTGTGGACTGCAGGGGATACGCACACACACACACACACACACACACACACACACACACATACACAGAGCAGTATTTAGTGAGGGGGTGTTCTGTGTGTTTAGGAAGTGGGGGAAAATGATAGGTCATTCACAGAGCGTTGGTGTACTTACAGCAATACTCTCATCATCTGGAAAGCTCACTCCGTTCTTGTGTTCTGTGTGAACCAAATGGGAAAAGTTCAGAAACAAGCAAATAAACTCTGACCCTCTTTGCTTGAAGCGCGGGTATAACACTCTATTTCATGTTGTATCACACTTAATACAATATCCTTTTTTTTATTTTGTATGTATAATCAGTGATGTAATGGCAACTAAAAGGGAGGGTAAATTATGACCACCAGTTGGTGATCATCACAAGGAAAACAACCACCAATATAAACACAATATGTTATACAAAGAGGAGAATAAAGGAATGCTGTTGTGCTTTGGAAAAAAGGGGTGATGTCAATTGCAAGCAAAGCTCTGGAGTCTAGAGTATATTTTCATTTACATTGCATTCATGTGTTTTTCCCCCAAAAAACCCTATTCTACTATAACAGTGATTCTCAACCTTTTTCATATCAAGGACCCCTAATTTAGTCTACATTAGAGCCACAGACCCCCATTTGATGAGATTTTGTCTCTCGGACCCAAATCTGAAAACATGTTTATTGTTAGATATGATTTTGTCCAGAATTCCATGACTATCTGTATTGTAGGTAGAGAGATAACAGTGAAACTATGATCAAAACTTAACGATCAATCAAAGTTTAATGATTCATCAATTTGCTGGGGACCCCTTGGAACCCCCTCAAGAACTCCTGTTGGTCCCCGGACACCACGTTGAGAACCACTGTCCTATAACTTAAATCAGCTTGACAGTACTTCCTGTCATGTATGCTAATAATTTATGTATTCATGCCGACCTTCTGAATGGGTCTGACCTTCCTGCTGTAGTATCTTGAGTCCCTCCTGGGCCTCAGTGTGCAGGTCCTCCAGGTACTGTGGCCTGCTGCCTTCAATGAAAACATTTTCCTGGTAGTGCTGCGAGGCCGTGTAGTGGACCGCCAACCTCTTCTGCTCTTCATTCCCCTTGGGACCAGCTATTGGGAGGGGGAGAAAGAAGGGGGTTGGGGGAAAGGAGTGGTTGGGGAAAAAAGAGAAGAAGTGCATGTGGTTTATATGAAAATGAATGCTTTGCCGCACTGTCCCAGAACATCTTCGAGCGCCTCAAGGAGGATTATAATCATTTCACTGATAATAGGCTGGAATGAGTGTCAGGTTAACAGAGGAAAGTGCTGGGCCCAGTGGTATTATAGTGTTACAGAACTGGAACATCCTGGTGTCCAATCTAATAGAGTTACAGTGACAGTGTCTTCTCTCTGATCTTAAATGTTGTTCAACAGCAGCTTATTACCTGCTCTCTCTGTCCATCTGCCCTTTTTTACCCCTTTTTCCTCATCCACTTTTTAGTCCTAAATATCCTCACTCCATCAATCTCTTGTATCCCAGTTCTCTACCTCTACCTCTTCCTCTTCATCCATCTTTACTTTCACCACAAATACCACACTGTGTTTTGGTGTGTGTTAGCTTTGTCCAGGATAATCAAAGGTAGGAGGATATGCCAAAAATATAAGGGTAGGGTGAGCTTTCCATTGGTACTTCCTTGTCCTCTTACGACACATGCAAATACACACACACTATCAGCAGGTGTGTGTCTGCCAGAAATTTTATCAGCTTTACGCTGATGAGCTCTCTGCACTTCCACCTGGCATGAGTGTGTGTGTGTATATCGGTGCACCTTTGACGCAGCACACACTCCCAATCCCTTCAGCCAGGCAGTTTGGTGGACAGACGTTCCAGCCAGGCCCACAGCGGTAAACCAAAGCTAGGCTAATCTCTATCCGTATCTCTCTTCCTCTCTAGTCCCTGGGGGATTAGATAATCTGGATTGGCCTCAGATAAAGATGCCACCAGACCCCTGCAGTGGGGCCTCCTGCATGGGAACTGGAATGGGCTCTCCCTTCAAAATGGCTTTACTCAATGACAACAGACAGTCAGTAACAGCAGAGATTGAACTGGAAATACAGACTTTAAACAAGTTTGTATTGGTTGGATAGCAATGAAAGTCTTACAGGCAAAGTAAATGGGTATTTTTACTACGACCCAGCTTCCTGATGGTTTCATCTTTAACTTTAAGCCCCTCAACTAGGAATAACATTGAACTTGATACAGTTTGGGGCTTTGGGGGGATTGCAAAGGTAAACTTTTCTGGCAAGGTAAAACAATGTTGGACTGTGAATGCACTTACAACACTTAAATCCTATGCAGACTCTTTTGTGTTGGGTACCCATCTCCATACATACAGTGTAACATAATGGGTCTCCTTTACAGAGCGTGACCCATGGTAAAACACTTGTGTAAAGTGGCTGTTAAATGCTCTGTCCCTCCTCTTTGCCCGCTGGCTAAGTAAAGGTCAATGAGAGGTGTCCTCTTTCCCTCCTTTGTCACGCTCAACACTGTGGCTCTCAGTCTCACCTGGTTAGGTAATACTTCGCATGTGTGTGTGTATGTACATATGTGTGTGCGTGTGTGTGAAGTAACAGACACCCCCCATCCCTTTCCTCCCCCATTCACGCAGGTGAGGCAGCCAGTCATACCCAGACACAATGCCCTCTGCTGTGTTTGGCTGTGGGAAATCTCTGTTCATTGTGGCCCTCGCACTGTCTTATGCAACCCAAGGAACTGACGAGACAGTCATCAGCGTTTCATCACAACACAGGTGCATATTCCTCACATATAAGGTGCTGTTCGGTAACTATTTGTAATTAATTGGAGAAGTAGCACTCCCAGGAATCCCCCAGACCCCTGTGGTAGGTTTAGGGGTTTTGGTTGATTAAGCAGTTCGCCGGGAAAATCAATAAAGCCCCTCATCTCATTAGAGAAGACCCCCAAATTCCCCTCAACAGTAATCCTCACATGCCACTATTAGTCCAATCCCTGCTGTGTGTGAGTGTGTGTGTGTGTGTGAGAGAGAGACAGAGAGATAGACAGAAAGACCCGCATTTGTTAAAACTACCATCAATTTACCGTCATCACAACATCATTCCAATAAAGTACAACCACACTATAACCATCTCCATCACCTCATAGCCTTGTGCGTTTCAGGGTGTATCAAACAAATATTGAACCCAGCCAAAGTCAGACTCGTGTATAAACCAGAAAGCTCCATACAAGCAAAGTTCAGAGTATTAGTATAAATCAGCATTAATTACTGTCAGCAGCCTAAAGTCAGAGCTACAGCCTGCCAAGCCGCTCCACTAGCGTCTGCACTCACCCTTCTTCTTGAAGACAGAAAGCAGAGAGTGGATGCTCTTCCTCAGGTAGACCACCATGCCTACACCGGCACCATGGCACACTTGAATGCCGTGGAAAAAATATATAAGTTAATACGTTTTCTTTCTGTCACTGGTGACAGGAATAAATCCCTCTCATGATGACGATCCAGATGCTCTGATACCACGAGGACAGAAGAAAAAGCTTGAAAGCGCAAGACGGCCTGTTGTCAGAGTCTCTTTCCCCTCTGCAAAGTGTCTGAGTGACTTGGGAAGGACAAGTACACAATAAGATCTGCGTCCAGCCAAGCAGCCTATCCCAGCTGCCTTATCCCTGAGTCTGTTACCCTCCTCCCTTCCCCCTCCGCTCTCTCTCTCTCTCTCTCTCTGTTGCTCTCTCCCTCCTCCATTGCAACTCCCCCTCTTTTGTCAAATGAAGAACCCCCCCTCCAGCAGAACGGCTGTCAAAGTTTGGCTTTTCTTCTACAGGCATCCACCCCCCACTTCACTCTCACACACACACATGAACAGACACGTGTGTGTGTGTGTGTGTGTGTGTATGTCCACACACGACCCCTGTGAATGCCTTGTTAGGGGTTGTTGGCACTGAGTTTGTAGTGTTTTGGTCAGCAGGACAACACTCTTACACACTTTTCTCATTCCCGGTTTCCTCTCATTTGATCCTCCCTTCCCTCTGTTTAATTTCACAGATCAGCAATATTTTTGAACTAATCTTTGTTTAGCTGCTTGCTTGTCTCTTAGTGTTTTGTGTGAATGAGAAAGTAGAATAAAAAGTATCAACTATTTAACCTTTTAACATCAACTCACTGACTCACTGCCCCATGATCCGAGGGCTACATTGGACCACAGAGGTTGTGTCCTCAAAGTAAAAAAGCTAAAGAATAACCATATGCACAGTATGTCATCTCCATCTCCACTGTATCACTTCATCATTTACTCCAGTGCACTCTCCTCTCCCAGTCTCTTTCTCTGCCCATCTCTACCTCTCTCTCCCCCTGTCTTTCTCTTTCTCTGCCTTTCTCTCCCCGCCTGCCCCTTGGCTTTACAGACACAGAAGTCTAGTTTGAGTTATAAATAGCTGAAACGGCCTCAGTTCACTCGGTTCATCATAGCAGCTCAAATGGTGCTGTGAGGGGATGTGAGTGGATGTGCGTTTCTCTGCGCCTACTTATGTTTCCTGATAAATTGCAGAAGGGATGAAATACAACACGGCGTTGGGGGGGGCAGACACAAAAATGTCTGATTTTGCGCCAACCAAACAGCCAGTGCTATGACGCAGGATAATTTCCCCCGGTGTAGAACCAGGACTTTGATCCCTTTGCCCCCTGAATGGGTGCGTTTATTCCCAATAAAGCAGCACAGCAGGGGGCTACAGCTGGCCCATACACCCAGACCAGCTGGAGGGACACGGTCTTAAAACAATTACCTCCATCCATACGCCCACCATCCCAGCTCACACCGTCCCAACCTAGGGGGGGCGGGGGGCTAAGCTTAGACTTCTCCAGTGACACTAAGAAGAGGAGAAGAAGAAGAGATTCCCGACCCCGGTGTCTGGGGTCAGACCTGCCCAGCCTGGGGTGCTGGCAGCGGGTCGGCCTCTAGGTGAGAAGGATAAGCCGGGGCCTTCAGGAGAGCAGCTTTAGACATGGGCGCCGTGCCACAGGATTAACGCCTTAACCTGTCTACCTCTTCACCTTGCCCTCCCTTCCCGTCCTGACATTTGTTTTTACTCTCTCGGCGCTCCTCATCTCGTTCCCTTTCTCGGTCTTCCCTCCATTTCGCTTTCTTACTCCTCCCTGATCCAGATCTTTTCACATCAGCACGCAAGAGCTCGTAAAACCTCTTATTTGACAATGCCTCCGGATGACATCACTCAAGCGAGTTGTTCATACTCATTACCTCGTAATCCATATTAATTTGTGCGAGGCTATTTACCGATATGGCACATGTGGTAGATTATGTGCATAATAAATCAGCTTTATTTTTCAGTGACGCGGCCCTTTAAAGTCCAGACACTCCCTTTTCCCAAAAACAAATCCCTTACACACCCAGTCCATAGAATGTCCCCCACAATTCAGACCTTTACCATGTGCCAATTATGGGGGTCTCTGGCCCGGCCTCTATACCCCCCTGTTGTTAACCAAGACCCCTCATATCAATATTCATTAGAAGGCCTAAAGAGACACCATCTGGCCTAGGGAGAGAGGGCAGAGGGGAGAGAGGGCTTCAAATGCCTTTGAATCAACACACGCTCACACACACACACACACACACACACATACAATTCCGCCGCATAAGCGCAATAGCACAAAGCATTGCAATAGAGAAAGGTAACATATGCTAATAATTTGGGCCATGATGGAGTTGTTGTTGTTGTTTTTGTTTTTTTGTCTGTGGTTTGTGTCTTTTGTGGTGATGTGATTGCGTTTGTTGTCATTTGGTTTTGGTGTGCATTGTGATGTGTATATGCAAATAAAAAAAAACAAAAAAACAAAAACATGCTAATTTCACGCTAAAGCAGATTCCGAAAACTTCATCAAATCATTTCAACCACATAAACAGATGTTCAAAACCACAGATATTCATTTGCCTAAATAGTTCCATTCACCAATTTTGTGATGGAATCCTAAATCTAAGCATCTCAAGAGCGACTCAGATGTGTTTTACAGCCTTTTATGTGACTCTAGAGAAAATGTCATAAATCAATTGTGCCAGACTGTTAGACTTGTTAGTAGGTCAAACTGCCTATTAGAGGACAATCAGAGTTCAGGGAGCAAACAAAACATACTTGATAAGGTGTCAAAGGTCAACTTCCCCCTCGTTAGTTAGAGCCAAATTAGAAATAACTATATCAGTTTGACATGCCATTCTCTTTTATTAACTTGCATCTTATGTTGTATTGAGTGACTTTTGCTTTTTGAGGTATGCCCAGAACCCAGTGCCACCCTCTTCAAAACACAGTGTACTGATGGGTTTATGAAGGGAGATACCGATACTTTGTGCCCACATTCAATATTTTTGCAATTTGACCATTTTCATGCCAAATAATTACAAGCATTCAGTTGTTTCTTCTCAGAAGAGTGGAAAAGCCTCTGAAACAGCATTTAGATCATATAACACTAAAACTCTCCATTGAAACCCATGCTAATGAAATTCTTTCAGGGTTAACGCCTCCTATTCAGTGGTAGGGGAACCTCTGGGACACATTACTGCCTTAAAATGAAGAATTCTCTAGCAAAAGCATAACTGAACCATTAACTAAATAAATAAGCTGTGAATAGAAAATAAAATGTCATTGCAGGTTTTACAGACTGTTTTTATGTAGCTGTGATCAGGGAGGAACCTCCATCATGTCGACACTGGATAACACGAGTGGCTGATATCTGATATTTAATAAAAGGCAAATATCAACCTGATATATCCGTCTAACCCAAGCAGAAACATAATGGAGTTGAACGAGCTAAGCTGCTCTTCATCAACAGTGTAATTCCTTGCACCCACCCATGTCATTTCTTGCTCCACTAGAGGGCGCTGTATCAACTCTTACTCTGCAAGTATGAGACTGCAAAACCAGCAGGTCATTCGATGAGGACATTTAACTGTAGACCCACAGGCCAGTTGGAGAGTTACAGGACAAAGGAGCAGCTGGATATAAAGTATATGACTCCCTCTGGACTGGCCAGGTCCACGCCCTGACACACACCGCACACACACACACACACGTACACACAATTATCGGAAAATGTAATACTGTGACCGCATGGTGCATATTAGCTCATCTCGTGTCCTCAGCTCACCCTCCCATTTGCTGCGCAGGGGAGGGAGGAGATGGATGGAGAAGCAGAGAGGGAGAGAGCGTAAAAAGTGATAGTTGTTGTTCTGCTGCCCTTGTTGTAACCTCAACATCAGTATCAGGTGAGAATGCAGACCGCTGGACCATGGGAAGTAACAGAGTTTCCACTTCACGCCTGGCTGGCTATGAAGACTGCCACTGTGTGTGTGTGTGTGTGTGTGTGTGTGTGTGCATGTGTGTGTGTCAGCATGTGCACGCTCTGTGTGTGTTCATAAGAAAGGGAGAGAGCTAGGAAAGAAAGAGTGGGAGGGAGAGAGAGAGAGAGAGAGAGGCAGGACTGTAAACATAGCTGCAAAAGCCCGGTTAAAATGAGAACAAATAACAAGGGTAAAGAGGAAATTATCGATCATTAATTATTGCAGGAACCCGGTCTGAGGCATCATCTCTGCAGAGGAACAGATCTGATCAATAATTCTCTTCATGTCCCGGGATTGTCTTACTCTTCTCACAAACAGCCTGAGATAGATAGATAGACAGATAGACAGATAGATAGATAGATAGATAGATAGATAGATAGATAAATAGACTCAATGTATCCAATATGTCAAACCCAATACATGCAAATGGACTCCTTTCACCAACTAATGACTCATTCCTTGGCTGAGAAAAACAGCAGACACTGAGCTTAGGCAACGCTTCCTGCACCTGGGAAATGATCCTCAGTCTGTGTCACAACACAACAACAGTCTTTTCTCAATCAGCACATTGTTCAGCAGGTTGATTTGAGCAGGATATTTGTTTCCTTAACCGAGGCTGCCGTTTCTCTAGATGAAGATACTCCCTCCCTGCCAAGCGGGAGCAGTGTTTTGCCCTGAGGTGTTTTTTTCACGCTGGCAGAGGCCCGGGATCGCTCGGCTCCAACGCCGCGGCTGAGAAATACTTGGCGACAATAGGCGCTTGTCTGAGACGGAGGCTTGGGACCGCTTTGTCCTCCCTAAGTTTTTGTTTCTCTCTGTTCTCACTGTTTCCAGGCGATTCGATGACTCTCGCATTCGGCCGCGGTTCCCCCGAAAATTTCATGAAATGAGCGTGAGGTCATGAAATACGAGTACGTGCTCATTTGACAAGATTTTATGAGAGTGTGTCATTCAAAATCCCAAATTGGCTCTCTTGTCTTTCTCCCTCTCTCTCTCTCTCTCTCTTTCTTTCTGTCATTGACCTCTCCGTCCTCCTTTGTCATGTCTAATCACCCCGCTCTCTTTCTCTCTTGTTCCCGCTTCATCTCTCTTTCTCCGCCCGGCCCAGAGGAAATCAGAAATGCAGGTGGTTCATGGGTGATGACAGGTGCTGTACTTGGTGATTTATGTCCTCTCCCTGCCCCCGTACCCTCTTCCCTTCCTCCCATTTCCTCGGCCCGCCGCAGAGTCAGGCTGCCTTCCTCGCCCTCCCTCAGCATCCCTCCTCTTCCCTCTGCCCTTCTGTCTTCACCCCTCCTACTGTAATCTTCCCACCATCTCCAGGGTCCTGTAGGACAAGCGAGGCTGTGTTTTATGTTTTTGTGAGGTTTTTTTTAGTTTTTGTGTTCCTCTATGACCATAATCTCTCTTGTATCTTATACTGTAGATATGATGATGAATGAGCCTAGTCTTGCAGTTAATATTTCATCCTGAGCAACAGAGGGCGCATGATAATATCATAACAAGGTACATGAAACATGAGATATTCCACTGGATATGTTCATGGAGGATGGAGGTTAGCCTGCCTCTCTCTCTCTCTCTCTCTCTCTCTCTCTCTCCCTCTCTCTCTCTCTCCTTTCCCTGGTTAATACTATACTACTCAGTGTTAGGCAGGTGAGCTCATAACTCAAGCCCACCACAGTAGCCATAGAATACAAATCAGGGGAACAGCAATGAACTAAATAACGATGCCTGTGTGTGTGTGTGTGTGTGTGTGTGTGTGTGTGTGTGTGTGTGTGTGTACACATGCGTGTTTGTGTGTTGAGGCCATTGTGGGGTTTAGTGTTGGTCACATTTTAACCCTCTCTTGCTGTGCTCTGGCAGTTTCATTACCTCCCTCTACAGAGATGGAAAGAAAGAGGGAGAGATTGAGAGGAAGTCAGAGAGAGAAAGAGAGAGAGAGAGAGAGAGAGACAGAGAGGTCTGCAGTAACAGTCAGGGTGGGAAATTAATACCAGCCACCAGCCAAATGTTGACTGTGGCTGGTCTTATTCTAAGACAAAGTGGCTAGTGGAATCTATCAGTCAGTGGCCGGTAGATAAAAACATTACAGTACCAGCCTGGCAATAGTATTACTGTAGGCTTTCTATCCATATTACCAGGGGTGTTGTGGAGGGTGTACCCATCTGATCTAATTTGCAAGTAAGTCTTACATCATCAAGTGGTACTAAACTGATGTAAGCTGTATGAAAATAGGCTGTTCAGAGGAAGCAAAACACATTAATAATGCATTTTCTGAAAATATAATCGATTTTTGTTTACACTGATGGATGTTTCCCTATGATGAACACCAATTAGAGGTCACAGACGGTGGTAGTAGCCTAAAGGTTAGGGAAGCAAGCTTGTGACTGGAAGGTTGCGGGTTTGAATCCATAGGAAATCTGGGTGGGAAAAGTGAATTAATGGTCTCCCCTCCCTCAATATCTACAATCTTCTTTTATGTAAGCATCATTTATCTGATATGTTCCTAACCTCGGGACCCTCAGATGCCAGGAGGGCACACAAGCGGAGAGCTAAACTTAGCTACTGCTGTACCCACAGTGGATAAAAATAGCAACTGCCACTCTTTTTGTAATGATCTCTCTCTCTCTTCCCCCCTCTTTCTCTCTTTCTCAAATAAGGGGATTGCGATTTTTTACCGCTTAGGAGGAGTTGTTTCGCTGCGTGTCATTCAAACCTAACAGCATTTTGAGAGCAAAACTATGCGCTCCGTAAACATCCATACAGATACATGCATACAGAATGCTGCATTCATCCGCAGTCGCAAAACAAGATAATAAATCTATTTGTTGCTGGTTGGTGTGTGGGAGTGAGCGAGGGCGTCCCCTGGGTGACCCTTGAAAATTAGAGAGAGAGCCAGACCCGAAAGCCTCCAGCCAAAACCACCCTGAGAAAGAGACAGACAGAGGGAGAGAGAGAGAGAGAGAGAGAGAGAGAGGGAGTAGAGTAGAAACAGAGCATATACTGCAAAAAGTTGTTTTAGTCTTTTATCTTAACACAAGTGGAACATTTTATCAGAAGGGTGAGACAATTCCACTTGTTTCCAATGCAGTTTCATGAGTATTCTAGTGTCAATATCTTGAAAAATGCCAGATCACTACACTAGTATCATGGAAATGACACTTGATCCAACAAAACTATGAAAACAAGTTGATTTGCATTGGAAATAATTGAAATTATTTCATCCCAATGGCAGATTTTTTCACTTGTTTTAAGAAAAAAAAGATTTTTTAAGTTTAAATGCCTTTTTAAGATGGATATTTTTTTGCAGCGTAGTCAGAAAGCATACTGGACACAGACAGACAGTCCATAACAGAAACAGAAGTGGCTGCCTAAAATAGAAAAAAGGGCATTGCGGGCTATTTGAGGCAAGTCCATGTCTCCCTAATGGCGAACAGTCTCATTTAATTATGATTGATGAGTTAATGAGAGGCCTACAGCTTCCGCAACAGTCAAAAGCACAGAGCCAAGCAGACCAGGACAGGCCCGACAGCCTCAGGTCTGATTCCTCTGTCAGACCGAAAATTCACTGAGGTGTGGACATCCTCAATCTGTCCTCAAGCTGCGAGGACGCTTCTGGTTTCAGCTGGACGAAACTACGAAAACACAGGGGCACAAATGTCCATCTCAACAAGTAATTTGGTCTCATATTCAGTGTCATATTTAGTCTTATTTTTCAATAAAAAGTGAAGCATTCTGCCACTGTGGTGAGATGATTCCACTTGTTTCCAATTAACACAGTTTCACTTAATTCAGGATTTTTATCACTAAGGCAGAATGAGGCAGATCACTCCACTAGTATCAAGAAAATGACACTTGAGGCAAGAAAAGTGTTGAAACAAGGTGAATATTATGGGAAAATGCATCTATTTGATACTATGACAGATTTTTTCACTTTTTTTTCAAAGCAAAATAAGATTGCAAGATCCAATACCAGATTAAATGACTTCTTAAAATGGACACTTTTTGCAGTGTGTGAACATTTAGTAAACATGCTCAACTATGCTTCACTAAGATGTCATTTTATGAGAATTCCTCCCTATCAATCTTCCCCATCAGTGAAAACTGTCACGAGTTGATGAGTTTATGGATCTGCTTATCTATCACTGTGTCCACGTGAGATTCACTTGAGCTGACTGAGACTGATAGATGGCGGAGCAAAAGATAGCGGAGTCTCTTCCTTGCTGTCACAGACCAAGATGCATCAGGCCTGGATTACCGCCATAAAACCGTGCAGAAACTCCCACTGAGATAAAGACAGCGTTTTCACAGGGAAAATTAGTTTCAGGGTTTAGCAACAGTGCAAACTCCCGACCTCCTTGACCTTCTCAATTGCAATAATGACACAAAATCAAATGTCGCTGTCTGCTTTGTCTCAGTGTGGAATCAGAACGTATGTCAGGGTTTGACCTTCCTGCTAAACCGAAATGTCATCTACATCATCTTATGCCTCCAATGGAACCAAGTTATAGAGATTTTAAAGATTTCCAGACAGCGACTCATCCGACCAACAATCATCCCTTGTTCTTTCCTGCACATGGACCCCATCTCCAATATAATGGATTCATCGCATGCAATTCAGCAACAAAATGCTCTGACACAGGGTAATGAATATAGGAGCTGTATGGAAAATAGAAAAAATATGTGTTCAGGATGAAGCGCTCCCTTGACAACCTTTGTCAACATCGAAATGTTTGAGTCTGAAGTGTGTTTATCAGAAGCAAGGAGGAGAGCTGAAATGGAAAAAAAAACCATCTACTGAATGCCGCGCTGTGAGGTACAAGGGAGCAAATTCACAACAAGCTCGTTTGACTCTGTCATCCGAATCACACCGAACGGATTAGGTTTGAACAGACGCTGGCTGTGTTCAAGATGGGCAGCGCAAGCATCGCACATGTAAACACACACACACACACACACACACACACTCACACACACTCACAAACACACACGCATGAACGCACAGGCATTTAGAGTATTAGGTTTTTCCATCAGCAGCATAAACGCACCAAGCCACCGTGTGTGCATGTGAGCGAAAGATACACAGAGAATGTGTTTTTTGTGTGTGTGTGTGTGTGTGTGTGTGTTAGCTCGTGCATATGCATGCTGCCCACCGAAAAACACCATCACCATCTCATTCTGCCCATTGTGAGCCTTCACTAAAAGCAGCAGAAACACACTGTCGCTCTTCCCCCCGGTGAAATCCTGTTACGCACGGCCAATGAACTGAGCCTCCCTTTCGTAAACAAGGCGCCTCCTTTTCGATCTGTTTCAAAACACATGTAAATCTGCGTGAAAAGACGCCGGCGCGTTTCGCCTCGACCCGTTGCCAACTGCTGAGGGGCGAAAAAGGCAGAGGCTGGCACCGGCCCCGCGCCATCTGCTTGGCACAGATACTCAGCTGTGTCGAGCCTAACCTCTTCGCCTACCATCAATCCAAGGTCTCATGGTGCTGGTAAGATGACATAACCGATGTTGTTGCGGTTCAGGACAGGACCTCTGATAGGATGTAGGTTCCTCCCTGACCACAGCTAGTGAATATGTTTTTGTTATCATTAGTTTTATTTCAGATATCTGACCAGAGCAATCATTGGGGTGTGGTGTGGAAGGATTTCACTCAACAGCTTCAGGGGTTAGGGTCAGGGTTAAAGTGTGTAAAACCTGCAGTGAACCCTGCCTCACCCTGCCTTAAGGAGCTGCTGACCCACCTAAAACAATTTCATTAGTGTGACTTTCAATGGTGTTGCAAGTGTTTCTGAGGGAAACACTGAATCCTTGTAATTATTTGCAATTATTTGTCAAATTTAATTACATTGAATATTGACACAAAATATCGACTATCGGACGTTTCAATGGAAAAATATTTGTTTAAGCATCAGCCTCCAAAAACCCGCCCAGTCTTGTCCTAGACAGAACATAGAACAACTGTAGCAGCTTTCCAAAACTGATTTATTTCATCATGATGTCAGACAAATGTGAATGAGCACTTTGAGACAGCAAAGGCCCATTTAACTGATGTATAACTCAATTGCAGTGGAGTTCAATCTTAGATTTGGTATCAGTGTCTTCTCCAACTGCTCAGGGCGTGTTTAGCTAAGAATGTCACAAGTTTCCAATTTTGGATCGGGTACAGTCAAATTGGAAAATGAAGTCTAACATAGGTAATAAATCATAATCATTTTGTCCTTGTTACAGAATGATGAATATCACATCCCAGTCATGTTAAAAAGTTAAAAGATTGACCTTCGGACTGACAAGCTTGCTGCTCTGTGTGTGTGTGTGTGTGTGTGTGCATGCATATACAGTGGGCTGTTTAACAGTGTGGTCTAATGCTTTAACTCAATTTAGGTGATGCAGGAAGCCACTGGACTGAGCCCCATTACAGAGCAATCCAAACACTGCGTCCCTTTATACTGGAGACAGAGAGCTCACTCTGATACACTGAAGCTACAAGAGATGAGCAGCAGCGTGGCCACCCACCACTTGATCATAACCACAGGTGGGTGGTAAATAAACATGTTACTGAAGTTAAAATTTAAATTTCAGTAATACCATTAGAGTTACACATAAAAACAAGTCATTACCTTTTCTATCACCCCCAGTAAATATCAAATTGAAGTTAGAACTATATTCCACTCCTTCCCCTGATTTGTTTTTGTCAAATTAGGCATCGTCCTCACAGTTTAGATGGGAAATGACAGAAAAGTTGACTTTCTCCACTATTCCCGAAGGTATTCCTACTTCTTTTACTTTATTGAGCAAAAAGATGCCAATTTTTGAAGGCAAGACAGGACGTAACCGCAAATCTTGGGGTGTAGAACAAAAGTAATCTAATGGGTGGTGTAATGAATTGCTGCTTTCAGGTAGTAATAAGTAAAGTTATCATATCATTTTTGAAATGAGTAATATAATGAGTAATATGTTACTTTTTTGAGTAACAAGCCCAACACTGGTCCTAACCATGGCTGAAATAACAGGATTTCTTCCCCAGTTACAGCTCCTGTGAGACTCGGGCCAGGTCGTCACATAGTGTTCACATGGAAACACAAACATGTACACTTACATGAAGCAGCCTCTCTTTGCCCACATGAGACTTGCTATTGGGCTGTGGATCATTTAGAAAGGAATGATCCAGACTTGAAAGTGTTCCGGAGATGCCATTCAGCGGCGAAAAAAAATTCCCACACTACATTTAGAACCAGAAAATGCAGACTAACCACAATTGTATGCTGCCAAAACTTCTCTTTCTATTTGGAGAGAAGAAAACAAAAGTCCCACTTCTTGCTGCATGAGAAGAAGGGATAGAGGAAGAAGGTAATGATCTCCCTTCATGTGTAGAGAATGGGGACACCTTGGTGTAACAGGCCAGAACATGACGTTACAGGTGCGAAATTCATGGCGACAATTAAAGCGGGCAGCGTCGAGACGGGGCCCCCGGGGGTCCTGAGAACATCTTGTTGCAGGAAGAAGAAGAGGAGCGGTGAATGACAGGGCCTTTCAGAGCCTTTCAACACACGCGGCGCTCTGTACTTAGTCTCCGGCGCAGACAAAATAGAAAACAGAAAAGTCGGAGACGGAGAAGAAAGGGGACGGGAGGGACGGAGAGGAAAGTAAGAAGACAGAGGCTGGATGAAAGACTAGGCTTAAGAATAACTCACACACACACACACACACTCCCCACCCACTGTGTTGTCTCTTGTGGTGGGAAATACAGCGCACAAGAGTCTGGATGTAGGGGAAGAGGGGGAGCAGAAAAGAAAGCAGAAAAGAAAGCAAAAGAAGGGGAATGAGGGGGTATATATATATGCGTACCGTCGAGATGTTCCTGTGCGTGCAGGTATAGCTTGTGTGTAAAAAAGGAGAGGAGAGGCAATGCAATGCAGAATGAGGAAGAGAGAGAGAGACAACATAAAAGATCAGGGGGCGAGGCGTGGGAGGGAGAGAGATAGCATAGGGAGGAAAAGTCATCCTCTCTTTATCCTGGCTGTGCGTTGCCTAAGCCCTCTGTGGGGAACCCATGACATTGACAGTGGCACACAGTAAATGAGATCTTCAAAGGAGGCCCAAGAAGAGAGCGCCTTAGCCCCGCTTACAGAAATCAAAAGGCTTAGGCAGGCCTTCCCCGGCAGGATAATGGAATATGGAACATATCACACCCTGCACAAGGCCGTGATGAAACCGGCTGCGGAATCTGCTTGCTGCCTTGTTCCCCAAACTATACTTGCGTTCTCTGTACTTCTCCCCCCATTATATTCTGTCTGTGCAGTCACCTTCTCCCTTTACTTTTCTTCTCTGATTCTTGTAAGCTTCTTTCCCGTCACTTTTAATGCCATCTCCCCCCCCCCCCCCCCCACCTCATTGCCTCTCAAGTCACTCTTCCATTAACGTGAGGCAGGAGGGAGCGCGAGGGGAGCGTGTGGAGAAGAGATGAGGGCAAAAGAGAGGAGGAGGAGGAGGAGGATTTCGAGAGCATGTCAGTAAGTTTGGGGTTTACGGACAATTTATTGGACGGTTTATCTCGAGAACACACACACCACTCGCTGCCCTGTTGCAGAGGCGGACCGGGGGGGGGGGGGGGCACGAAAGCCTACCCCGTGATCAAAGCCGGCTGCGGTTTGCCCTGCAGAGAGGACAGTTATGAGAAGGTAATACGAAACATCTGGGGACCCAGCTGCTTCATAAAACCTCAGAGGGCCTCAAGAATGAAGGAATGACAGCGCAGAGACGGAGTGTATGTCTGTCTTTGTATGTGTGTGTGTGTGCTCGTGTGTGTGTGTGTGTCTCTGCGTCGGTGACCACCTGCGTATGCGGCAAAGTGAGTTCATGGTGAGCTAATCTTGTCCACTGTAGCCGCTGTGTTCATGCTCGCAGCAGACAGATGAATAGGCATCTTTGTGACGGCGGAGCTCAGCTGGCAACGTCTCAACCCTGCACACCCCATTGTATCTTTTTACACTGTTTGTGTGCAGAAAAAAATGCCTCCGGTCATTGTTAATTGATACTAGCATTGATGGCGCTACTGTGCCAGGTGAAACAAAGTTCAGGCTTAATTCCACTTTTGTAGAAAATTTCCTCCGGCATGAGTAAACATCCTTGAGCAAAGTAACCACGAAAGATAATTCAGCTCAGAGTTTTGACTATATGGCTGTCCCCTAATACTGGGGTCACACTACATGATTAATAGCCCGATTATAGCCATGATTTGGCCATCACTGATTTTTAATATTGGACCAAGTCTGTGCAAGTCTCTAGTAGTGTGTGAGGATTAAGGACTCAAGCTTCAGACCAGTTACTACCATCACAATTATTTCCAACACGTTTGATTTTTATGTCTCGAATATGGAAGGACATGAATATGGAAGTTTTGACGTCCTCCTGTAGTGTAAGCTGTTCAATGACTCAGAGACGGGCAATAGCCAATGAGAGTTGAGCGTGAGAGAAGTGTTGTTGTAGCGCGACAGCTCGTGTTTTCGCAAGATTTGGGGGATGCGTGGCCCGACAAATTTGTGTATGATTCCAGTCTCTACCTCATTTTCAAATTAACTTGTTTTTACCTGTAGCTGTAGCCCCTTCATCGGCTTGGGTTAGGGTTTCAATGTAATTTTGAAAATGTGATAACACAATGGTAAGATCCATTATTTCCCCAAGTTTCATCAAAATCCAACGAGCTGTGTCTGAAACATTGTGCGTGATGGACAAACAAATTAACTAATGGAAGGAGACTGATTTTTGAAGACAAACATCTTCAAAAGGCTGTCATTGCATGTGTGATATCCAGTCTTTTCCCAGTCTGTTCAGTCTTGCAGTGTGTCCCCAGCACAAGCAGCTTCTCAGGTGTTGTGAAGGACGCAGTGAAGGGTGTGACTCTCCGGTTTGGAACGGGGCCAGAATGAGACAGACATGACACATATTTCAGGGAGAGATAGCGGGGCTCTAGTCGTTGAGATCACAGCTCGCACGTTTCATTACCCTGCTAGACTTTATGCTGCAGTGAGCTGCAGGACTGAGAGGCCGTGCATTGTGTGGTTGTTAGCTTTGCTGTGGGTTTAATCCATTAGCTATGGTTTACTGGTCTATAAATAAAGTCAATATGGAGACAAATTAGAGGGGTAGAGCATCAACCCTACTCTACACTAACACACACATGAATACGTGTGCACACACAATGTTAAGACATTACCCTATTATCTATCCTTTTTCTCTATACCAAACAATGCACTCTTTCCTCTCTATCTCCTCTCTATCTTTTATTTTGGGTATTATGCAGCTTGGAGAACATACAATCACCTGAAATAAACACAAACTTGCGATGCACCGCTTTTCAACACGCTCTGAGAAAGTGTGTGTGTGTGTGTGTGTGTGTGTGTGTGTGCTGGATGGGTGTCCATGCGTAAGGAGATCGGATGGAATGTAGGAATGCATTCACACCCCAAGTTTCTGAATAAACTCCCCATGAATGAGGCAGTGAATACAGGAGAGGGCAACTCAAGAGAAGAAGAGGATCACACGCACACACACACACACACACACACACACACACACACGCACACACACACACACCGTCCTGATATTCCGATAACAGAGTTTCCTCCGCTAGCCTGTCTCGTTTCAGTCTGTGTGTCTGTTGCATACCTCCATACCATTAACAAACAGGGTTCAGAGGGGTCACCCGTTCCCATGGTAACCATTAGCATCGGGGACCAATGGATGAGACATGCCATCACATGCGCAGATTCCAGCCATGTTAGTGAAACAAGAGTTGCTCAAAAGCAAACTTTTGAAATGTCACAAAGCAGACAATATGAAAAAGGTGCGTTTCCAATATAATTAGGGTGTAGGATGTAACTACATCAGAAAACTCATCCACAAGAAAAACAGAAAGAGTCTTTCAAGAACTGATTAGTATTGGGCAAGTTGTTATTGTTCTTTGGTGTCAACTTATGTGGGTCATATTTCATGCTGAAGAAATGCACTTGGCAATATTCCAATACACCAAGTAATAGCCATACAGCCATGACAAGTGTCTTATACATGGGAGCAACAACGTGGATTTCTGGTAGGTCATGGTGGACATTTTATGGACAAACATCACTACATCAGCATCTATTCAACACGTTTTTCCATTTCTATTTATTAAATATCTTTATCAGAAAAAAGAGAGAGAGAAAAAAAGAAAATTCTGCCTGAAGTCAGCATTAAAACTGAGGACATTTTATTGAATTTTGTCATTTCGACTCTCATTATAATTTGCATAAAAATGACTTGGATGGAAACCAAGCTCGTGTCAACTGATCACAGTCCAAGTGAAAGAGCATGCTTACAAACCCTCATTAGAGCATGATGAAGGTCTTTTAGATGAAGGTCTTATGCTCTGATGAATCTCGTGTAGACTGAAATCTTGGCCTAATAAATGTAAATTGCATGGATCTAAGTGTACAGAGGATCTTTTTAAGGATCTTTTTCACTTAGAGCTAGTAAAAATAGACCTTGCGTCCAGAAGAGTTTTCTGCCATAAATTTCACTGTTTTGTCAATAACCTCAGAGATGGAAGGAGATTATGTCAGCTACACAGAAATGACAAAAAGTAGAAAACAACAGTCCTGGGTGAGAAGCGACAGAATCACAAGTAGAAAACAAATCCCGTGGGAAACAATGAGAAATGTCAACAGGAGTGGGAGGGTACAGCCTTGTGTAATACAAATCTCACTGCCTGACTCTGTCTATCAGACAATCTGACTGTCTGAGTCAGTGTGAGTGTGTGAAACCTGTTTGTCTGCTGTTTCGTTGCTTCAGGGACAGTCAACACAGACAGTAATCAGCATGGGACAGGCTTGGCACTGTTTCCCATTGCTCCTACAATAATCACTCACAGGATCATACAATAACAGACACACACACACACACACAGGATCACACACACACACACACACACACACACACACACACATACATACTGTGGCATGGTTGTGCAAAGACAGCAGAGAACCAAACTCTCTTAACTCTGAAATCCTCTTGCACTCTGTCACCCCAACTCATCTGTCAGCAGAAGAAACAACCCACCGGAACAAAAAGAAACCAAACACTGACACACACATACACACACACACACATGCACACACACACATACACACACACACACAAACCCTCCTCTGCACACTTGTGCAATAAGCAGGAAACCTTGAAGCTGACTAAGGTAAAGTCAGCATGGGAATATTGTCCCCCTGAATCCAAACAGCTTACTGTAGGAACTAATGTACACATACACATGACCGCACACACACACACACACACACACACACACACACACACACACACACACACACACACAGACACACATAGACACACATATCCAAATGCATGTTTTTAGTGATACCTACAGTTCTAGTTCACCTGGTTTTAATCTCAAAACTCAAGTCAGATCTGCGCAAATAAAACTAAAACAGTCACTCAACAGTCAATCTTGGAAGCGCAGACTTGTGAATAAACATTTACGACATGCTGTCACACTCCGTCACCACAAACCCATCAACACACACACACTCTCTATTGTTCCAAGCAGCCAAAAACGCCAGCAGCTACACAGAGAGAGCAACACTCTAAACTCATTCTCTTAGCCAGCCGCCCCCTCCAGGCATCCCGCTCTCATCTTACCTGTCTTCTGCTTGTCTGGACGTCCGAACAGCCAGAAGCCTCTGGGTTTTTCCCGGCCGGGGCTCGGGGACGAGGGGGAGGAGGAGGCGCTCTTCTCCGTCTGGACCTTCTTCCTCTGGACGCTGTTCCCCATATTAGGGTCGTCCCGAAGCCCCTAGAGGGGGTCTACTGTCCCGCGGCAAGACAGGTCGCGCAACATGACATCCGGATGCCTTTTTTTCCTCTCTTAAGTCCTCCCACAGTCTCACACACTCCTCCAGAATTAACACACACACACACACACACACCCTGAGTCAAAGTCAATTATGCGCTCTTGAAATCCCTGTCAAATCATTCCTGCTGATTCAGACCTGTCTCCACGCACACACACACACCCCGATATACAGTATGCGTGCTAAAGACCCACTGACACCATTCCCTCACTATACTATCACACACACACACACAACCAGCATGCAAAAAATGCTATTAACACACACACAAACACACAGTAAGTTCAGTCCTATTCCCCCTAGCTGACACACTTCCAGTCCTGTACATCCAGCTGCTGAAGCAACGGCAGCGTCCCGCACTGAGAAGCTCACTACCGCGCGTGTGTGTGTGTGTGGATGTGTGTGTGTGATTAAGTGTGTGTACGCGAGTGCCCCTCCCACTCTCTCCCTCTCCGATCGCTCTGCTCCCTAGCTGAGCATTCACACGGCACTCTCTCACTCCCTCTCATGTAGGAGAGGTGAAAACACACACACACACACACACACACACACACACGCACGCTTGTTATCCCTCATTATTATTATCATCTTCATCATATAGCTCAGCAAACCGTTCACACACTGTCTTTCTTTCACGTTTAACGGCACACTTCCATTCTACACCTCCCCCTAATTCCTCCTTGAGTGAGCGGTGATCACTTGTCTTTATTGCAAACCATTATAAACACCGGTGACGGATCCTGTCCACACAGTGAGGTGATGGAGCAAACGCAGATCCCCCCCCCCGCTACGGTCACACACATTCACAACCGGTGACAAGAAGAGATCATTATATCAGCGGTGCTTGTGTGAAGGAACGAGGGAAAAAAAACAGTGAGATGAAGGGGAAACTAGAAGCAGCGAAGGGGCGCTCAATAATTCAACTGATCTTCACAGGTAGAGCTCCTCCTGTCTGGCACCTTAGCTTTGACAGGGCTGCAGCCCACCTGTACACACACGCACACACACGCACACACACACACACACACGCCTGAACGCACACATCAATACAAGCAAAAACAAGAAAGAGCAGAATATATGCCGCTCAACCAGTCAGACAGATGAAAGCCTGCTTTCCGATGAGAACATTCCAGCTCCGCTTAGAGGAAATACAGATGCTGACCCAGATGGGTGAGTTGCAGACAGGCATGATGGGGAATTCCACTGATGCAACGGCGCTTCCGCCAAATGCCGGAGCGCTGAAAGGAGGAAACGCGGGAGGGAATATTCAGCGAGCGCAAAGGCAGTCGCGGCAAATGTTATGCCTAGTCTCTCTGAGAAAGAGTAGGCACATTCACCTGTATGGAATAAGAAGGAATATGTGTCTGAAGAGCTAAACCTCTATCACACTTTTTCTCCTTTTGCCCTTTCTTTCCCCCTCTACCCTCCTCTTCCTCGCTTCCATTTTCTCCCAGCCCCACTCCAACATCTTCACCCCCCCACCCCCAACACACACACACACCCTCACTGTCACCCCTCATCTTCCTCCTTCCCTCATTTCTGTATTCCTCCCCTCTCCTCTCCATCCACCCTTCTATTCCTACTAATGAACATATCTAACGGTGTCGGACAGTCCTCCTAGCACCGGCGATGACACATATTCCTTCTTATTCCATACAGGTGAATGTGCCTACTCTTTCTCAGAGAGACTAGGCATAACATTTGCCGCGACTGCCTTTGCGCTCGCTGAATATTCCCTCCCGCGTTTCCCGCACTGATGATGTCATGACCTTCGCCGTCAATCAACGGCGGCACTCCCGGAGCCCGTGAATCGATGGGATCCGTCTAAAACGAGGTCAAGGGAGACAAAGGACATTAAGAATACCACTGTGTAGCATGTGGCTCACATCCGCGGATACCGAAGTGAGATCCCCCAGTAGAAATGGGATGGAGGGAAGGAGGAAGAGGGAGGGGAGGGAAGGGGTGGGGGGGATGAAGAACATGAGGCGAAGACACGTAGCAAAAGATAGAGGCAGAGATGCAGAGAACTGCTGGAAAGATAAAAAGCCCCCAATAAAAGACAGATTTACTGACCGGGGGAGCATGTGAGGAAGGGGAGAGAGCTGCTGGATAGAAAGAATTTACGACCCCTCGTTTTTCTTGGAGAGGAATCGATTCAGCGCTTAAAGAGCAAGAGGAGTGTCTTGGTATTTACGGATCTGAGCGCGAGCGTGTACATGTACAGTATATGTGTGTGTGTGTGTGTGGGGGTGTGTGTGTGTGTGTGTAAATGTGTCTGCGTGCGAGAGACAAGGAAAAGGAAGAAAAGGAGTGCGAGTGTGTGATGTCACTCGAGCTTTCCGACGCGGAGTGTAAGAGGATCCTCGATAAAAACGCTCCGAGAGAGATGTTGCCTCTTAATGCAGCCCCATCAGAACCACACCCATTACATTTGTGCTAGTAGAGTACTCAGAGAGCTCACTATCTCATCCATCACAGAGCTATGAGAGTCAGAGTGCACTACGGTAGTGTGTGTGTGTGTGTGTGTGTGTGCGTGTGTGTGTTGGACTCTCTGTACCCTGTATCACCTATGAGATGCAAAACAACATGGCAAACATGCCCTAGATACATTTTAATGTGTATGTGTGTGTGATCAAGGCATGCGTCATTGTCAAGGGAGGGAGGCAGGGAGCTCAAAGGAGGCAATGAGTCAATGTGTGTGTGTGTCTGTGTGTGTGTGTGTGTGTGCATGTATGTATGTGTGTGTGCACATCCGTACATTAAAGGGCATTTGTGTAAAGGAATGCCGTTGTCAGGGAATAGTTGTCGTCAGGGAAAGTGGTTGTCACGGTGACCATAAGCAGGGCCTCGGGACAGGATTAGGGAATCTACCTTTGTAAGTGTGTGTGTCAGTTTTTATGTGTGAGTTTGCGTGTGTGTGTGTGTGTGTATCAAAGTCTAGGGATGTCAATTATAGTGGCCTGAATTAGGGACTGTATTACAAATGTTAAGGGACTGGGAGTCTTTATAGGTTTTTACCTGTATGCCCTTGATCACTTCTAATATTCCTTGCCACAACTCTTTACAGCTAAATCTCCATCCACATCCAGTGAAATCTAAATCCCACTCTGCCAACATCTGCCCAGCACTCCCCTCTTGTGGCCAGCCACTGCTGTTACTGAAAAAAAAACATACTACAGGTTTGGGATCAGCACCATTAAAGGCAACTCTACTCCCGGATACTCTTACACTGTTATGTGTCATCAATCTGTGATGTTCAATGCTATTCCAGGAGTTGTTTTGAAATCTACCTAATCTACTTCTGCATCAGTTACAGATTTCCCACAGAATTTCCCAGATTTCCCAGAATGCCTTTTGACAACCCCCAGAGAAAGGGTGTTGCTTTCAGCTGTCGGTTATACAGTATGTGTAGGTGGAGAGAGCAGTAGTGATAGTAGTAGCGGAGCAAGAGCATGTCTTGTGGCTGCATTGCATTCTGGTCTGTTGAGGCTACTCTTCTACGATGGATTTCTCCCTGCATGATTGTTAAACATCGGTGCAAAATGGCGGCTCTAGAAAGAAGCCCTTGCTCTTTGATTCTGAGGGACTGACAACAAAACTTGATGTTAACTGTTGATGTTATAGATGGCTGAAAAATGCTCTGCTATTTTCTTTGAAGCAGATAACACAAAAGTAACATCAAAGAATGTTCCGAGATGTGTTGCCCAGCTAAAGTCACATTCCCCTTACCTAAAACTAATTAAATTCCTCTGTTGCTTTGTCATTCGTCTGGTCTACTCTTCTCTTAGCAAAAAAAAAAAGACAGAAAGAGAGAACGTACAGCTGGATCAGGTAAACAGTGTTCAACAGGTGTATCCATTACTACAAAGTTACGTAACAGGAGCTCCCCCCCCACACACACACTCTGTCTTTAGGGCAAATCAGTTGTATATCCCTGTGTATACAGACTCCCACTCCCTCAGTCCCACACTGATGTCTTCCAGCTGCCTCCCCACCACATCAAACACACTCCCATCCTATAAAACAACCCATTAGCTTTTATTCCATAAACAATACCACTGAAAAAATAAGCAGGAATGTTTTGAACGTTGATCACGAGTCATTTTAATTACTCCTTCCAGTGTATATAGCTGCATATGTCTGTGTGTATGTCTATGTATGTGTGTGAGTGTGTGTTTGTGTAGGTGTGTCCTTCCATGGGTTTGCACAGTGTGTGCACGGTCCCCTTATGAAAAATAACTATGGTTA